>NC_053391.1:351328643-351628643 GCF_905171765.1 Bufo bufo | reverse complement strand
AAACGGAAGGCATACGGAGCACCTTCCGTTTTTTTGCGGACCCATTGAAATGAATGGTTCCATATACGGACCGTATATGGAACGCAAAAAAGGAACGTAAAAAAACGTTTTGTGTGCAAGAGGCCTAAGGGTACTTTCACACTAGCGTTATTCTTTTCCGGCATTGTTCCGTCCTAGGGGCTCAATACCGGAAAAGAACTGATCTGTTTTATCCTAATGCATTCTGAATGGAGAGCAATCCGTTCAGGATGCATCAGGATGTCTTCAGTTCAGTCTTTTTTCCTTTTCAGGACGGAGATAATACTGCAGCATGCTGCGGTTTTATCTCCGTCCAAAATTCATGAACACTTGACGGAATGCCGAATCCGGCATTAATTTCCATTGAAATGCATTAATGCCGGATCCAGCCCCAAGTGTTCCAGCAAAACGGATCCGGTGTTGCGGTCTGCGCATGCTCAGGCCGCAAAAAATGTTTAAAAAAAGAAATGCCGGATCCGTTTTTCCAGATGACATCGGAGAGACGGATCCGGCATTTCAATGCATTTGTCATACGGATCAGGATCCTGATCCGTCTGACAAATGCCATCAGTTTGCAGTTTGCATACATATTGACGGATCCAGCAGGCAGTTCCGGCGATGGAACTGCCTGCCGGAATCCTCTGCCGCAAGTGTGAAAGTACCCTAAGGCTACTTTCACATCTGAGTTTTTAATTCAGGTTGTAAGATCTGGCAGAGGATCTCAAAACCTGAATTAGGCCCCCTGCACACGAACGCGGCACCCCGTGGTCGTGCTGCGACCCACAAAATGCTGGCCGCAATGGGCGAACACAGTCCGTGGGGCAGCCACAGCGGATCGTGGACCCATTCACTTTAATGGGTCCGCGATCCGGCCGTTCCGCAAAAAGATAGGACATGTTCTATCTTTTTACGGAACGGAAGTACGGGACGAAATCCCACGGAAGCACTCTGTAGTGCTATCGTAGGGTTCCGTTCCGTGCTTCCGTTCCGCACCAGTCCGCATCTCCGTGATGCGGAAAGCCCATAGAACGGCACCTGTATATTGCGTATCCGCAAATGCGGTCCGCAATACGGCAACGGGAAGCACACATTCGTGTGCAGGGGGCTTTAAACTGATCCAATGCATTTATTACATCCGCATGGCTCAGTTTCAGCTGGACCAAACGAAAATCCAGTATAAAAATCATTGTATTGTACTGAATTGAAACAGGGATCAAACACTTAAAAGATGAAGTCCCACAGTGGGACAAATATAAAATATGTAATAAAGTGAAAAAAAAGTGTTTTTTTTTCTAATAATTTATTTTTAATTTCAAGTAAAAAAAAAAGCGTCCTTTTTCCAAAAAAAAGTAAATATCTATTTTTTAAAATAGGGAAAAAAAGAAAAGTAGACATATTACGTATCGCCGCATTGATATAGACTGGCTCTATAAAAAATATCACATGACCTAACCCCTCAGGGGAACACTGTCAAAAAAGTAAAATAAAAACTGTGCTAAAAGAAAACCCCCAAAATAATACCATGAAAAAAAAACTATGGTTCTCAGACTATGGAGACATTAAAACATGATTTTTTTTTTGTTTCAAAAATATTAGTGTATAAAACTTTAATAAATAATAAAAAAGTAGACATGTTAGGTATTTCCACATCCGTAACAACCTTCTCTATAAAAATATCACATGATTTAACCCCTCAGGTGAGCACAGTAAAAAATAAAAACGGTGTAAAAAAAGCAACTTTTTTGTCACCTTACATCACAAAAAGTGTAATACCAAGCAATCAAAAAGTCATATGCACCCCAAAATCATACCAATCTATCCATTATCTCATCACGCAAAAAATGAGACTCTACCTAAGACAATCGCCCAAATAAAAAATAAAAACTATGGCTCTCAGAATATGGAGACACAAAAAAATTTTTTTTTTCAAAAATGCTTTATTAGGGTACTTTCACACTAGCGTTTTTCTTTTCCGGCGCTGAGTTCTGTCCTAGGGGCTCAAATCCGGAAAAGAACTGATCAGTTTTATCCCCATGCATTCTGAATAGAGAGTAATCCGTTCAGGATGCATCAGGATGTCTTCAGTTCAGTCTTTTTGACTGATCAGGCTTTTCAGAAAACCGTGGCATGTTGTATTTTTACCTCCGGCCAAAAATCCAGAACACTTTGACTGAACGCCGGATCCGGCCTTTTTCCCATTGACTTGCATTAACGCCGGATCCGGCGCCGTGTGTTCCGTCAAACCGGATCCGGCTTTTGCATGTTAAACCCGAAAAATGTAAAGTTAAAGTCCATAAATGGCGGATCCGTTTTTTCCAATGCATTTTTTCATTGTGATCAAAATCCTGATCAGGATTCAAATGTAATCCATTTTCACACGTTTTTCTGGATCCGGCGGGCAGTTCCGGTGACGGAATTGAACGCCGGATTCAAACAACGCTAATGTGAAAGTAGCCTTATGTAGAACTGAAGCAAACAACCAATATTTGGTATTGTCGCGTTCGTAACAACATGCTCTATAAAAATACCACATGATCTAACCTGTCAAATGAACATTGTAAATAACAAAAAAATAAAAATGGTGCCAAAACAGCTATTTTTTGTTACCTTGCCTTAAAAAAAGTGTAATATAGAGCAACAAAAAAATCATATGTACCCTAAAATAGTACCAATAAAACTGCCACCTTATCCTGTAGTTTTCAAAATGGGGTCATTTTTTGGAGTTTCTACTCTAGGGGTGCATCAGGGGGGCTTCAAATGGAACATGGCCCTCCAAAAACCATATGGCATTCCTTTCCTTCTGCGACCCTGCCGTGTGCCCGTACAGCAGTTTACGATCACAAATAGGGTGTTTCTGTAATCTACAGAGTCAGGGTAATAAATATAGAGTTTTGTTTGGCTGCTAACCCTTGCTTTGTTACTGGAAAAAATTACAAACAAAGTTTGTAAAATCAGTTTTGAATACCTTGAGGGGTGTAGTTTCTAAAATGGGGTCATTTTTTATTTTATTTATAAATTTCTTTATTAATTTTCTCAAAGTCAAAGCAATATACAAATATATAAAAAAAAAGGGGAGGAGCATAATACATATACATATTACATCTTCAAATGTATAATCTTAATAGTATACATACTGATAAAGTGTGATAACACATTGGCCTGCCAATCCGACCAACGTATAAAGAATAAACCCCAGGATGAATACTCATCTCCCTCCTTCCATAGCAAACGAACCCTGACCAACCCCCCCCCCCCCCCCCCCCCCCCCCATTCCCACCCTCCCAAGCCAGGCCACGGCTGTCGCAGGGGCGGCGGGCGACTCCCGCCGCCATTCCAGATTATTTCATACTGTCTCATAGTACACTGTAAAACGTACCACTATCGCCATATGTACATGAATGCTTCCACCTGGGCTTCCCCGGTAGTTATTGGTTATCAGTTCCACTCCAGCCGTACATCTTCCAGTTATGTCCGATGTTTCTCTCCTTTACATTTAATATGCTCAAATTCCTTTACTCTGTGCATTAGTCTTTCCCACTTTAGTAAAGTAGGGGCCCTATCCATCACCCAATTCCTCAGAATTAATACCTTGGCCAGCAAGAGTCCCTTCAGCCAGCGACTCTGTTCACTTTTCAGTGCTTTAGATTTGAGCTCCGGGGGATTATCCTGAGTATGGCGAATTTGATGGTTAAGGGGGGGCTGTTCTCAATTATTGGCGCCATGCCCTGGAATATACTTTGCCAGAAATTTTTTATAGCCGGACAGCTCCTTAACATATGAACATATCCGGCTGCAGGGCAAAGGCATTTCAGACAACAAAATTATTTTTCTTTTTTTCCATACATTTTGGAAAGGAGACCCGGAGTGAGATATAACCAATGTACTATTTTAAATTGTGTCAGCCGGTGTTGGTGCGAGAGAGAGGCCTTCTAAATATTTTTATATACCTCCCGCCACTGTAGTGGGTTACCTACCCCTAAATCCGCTTCCCATTTATCAACGCTTTTAAATTTAAGAACAGTGCTTAATTCCTTTCTGAATCTAGTGTAAATTTGTGAAACCCTAACTTTTTCTCCATAAAGAGTATAACAAAAGCCTAACAGTGCCTGCGTAACAGGTGTTTGAGAAATTAAATTTTGCGTATATGCAAGCTTAAGTTGAGCATATCTATAGTGACTTAATGCCGTAATTGGTGTCTCGTGAAATATTTCCCCTATAGGTTTTAATTTACCAACAATACAAATATGTGAAAGCATCGTGATCCCTCTCCGGGTCCAATAGTTATTGTCATTTAGAGGTAGAAATTCATTTAGAAAGGGGTTGTCCCATCGCGGGGTAAACTCCTGGGCATACGTGACCTGCAGGATAGATTTCGTCTTGTTCCATACTTTCTGTAGCATTGAACATATAAGGGTCATTTTTGGGTGGAATATATGATGTAAGCCTCACAAAGTGACTTCAGACCTGAACTGGTCCTTAAAAAGTGGGTTTTGGAAATGTTCAGAAAAATTTTAAGATTTGCTTCTAAACGTCTAAGGCCCCCTTCACACGGGCGAGTTTTCCGCGCGGGTGCAATGCGTGACGTGAACTGAATCTGGACCCATTAATTTCTATGGGGCTTTGCACACGAGCAGTGATTTTCACGCATCACTTGTGCGTTGCGTGAAAATCGCAGCATGTTCTATATTCTGCGTTTTTCACGCAACGCAGGCCCCATAGAAGTGAATGGAGCTGCGTGAAAATCGCAAGCATCTGCAAGCAAGTGCGGATGCGGTGCGATTTTCACGCACGGTTACTAGGAGACTATCGGGATGGGGACCCGGTCTTTATTATTTTCCCTTATAACAAGGTTATAAGGGAAAATAATAGCATTCTTAATACAGAATGCATAGTACCATAGGGCTGAAGGGGTTAAAAATAATAATAATAATATAACTCACCTTAATCCACTTTATCGCGCAGCCCGGCTTCTCTTCTGTCTTCATCTTTGCTGTGCACAGGAAAAGGACCTTTGATGGCGTCACTGCGCCCATCACATGATCCATCACATGATCCATCACCGTGGTAAAAGATCATGTGATGGACCATGTGATGAGCGCAGTGACATCATCAAAGGTCCTATTCCTCAAAGAAGAAGACAGAAGAGAAGCCGGGCTGCGCGATCAAGTGGATTAAGGTGAGTTAAATTATACATATATTTTTTTTAACCCCTCCAGCACTATTGTACTAAGCATTCTGTATTAAGAATGCTATTATTTTAAAATAAAATCTACACAACACCTAACCCAAACCCGAACTTCTGTGAAGAAGTCCGGGTTCGGGTCTGGGTACCAAACATGCCGATTTTTCTTACGCGCGTGCAAAACGCATTACATTGTTTTGCACCTGCGCGGAAAAAACGCAAAAATGGAACGCAATCGCAGTGAAAACTGACTTGTTTTAGTGTCAAAATCGCACCATTTTCCCTGAACGCATCCGGCCCCAATCCGCAACGCCCGTGTGAAAGGGGCCTAAGCCTTCTAATGTCCCCAAAAAATAAAATGGCATTCACAAAATGATCCAAACATGAAGTAGACATATGGGGAATGTAAAGTAATAACTATTTTTGGAGGTATTACTATCTATTATAAAAGTAGAGAAATTGACATTTGGAAATTTGCTAATTTTTCAAATTTTTGGGTAAATTTGGTATTTTTTAATAAATAAAAATGAATTTTTTTTACTCAATTTTACCACTGTCGTGAATTACAATATGTGACGACAAAACAATCTCAGAATGGCTTGGATAAGTAAAAGTGTTTTAAAGTTATTACCAGATAAAATTAAACATGTCAGATTTGCTAAAAATTGCCTGGTCCTGAAGGTGAAAACTAGCTTGGTCTTGAAGGGGTTAAAGGGGCTCTGCAGTTTTTTCTTTCTGCTGATCTATCCTCCATATTCTTACCCCCCCCCCTACCTTTTTCTTTTATTTCTATGTGTACATAGCTCTGAGAGGGCTAATTTTTTGTGGGGCGAACTGTAGTTTTCATTTATATCATTTTGGGTTGTGTATGCCTTTTTGATAACTTTTTATTCAATTGTTTCAGGGAGGTGAAGCGGCCAAAAACGGCGAATAGTCCATTTTGACGTTTTTTTTCCTTTTTCGTCCATATGGGATAAATATTTTTATATTTTAATAGTACTGGCGTTTTCGCATGCAGTGATAGCCATGATGTTTATTTTTTTAATTGTTTATGTACTTTTATTTTAACCACTTAAGGACCACAGGTTTATACCCCCCTAGTGACCAGGCCCTTTTTTACAAATGACCCCATTTTAGAAAGAAGAAACCCCAAAGTATTCGCGGAGGGGCATGGTGAGTTCATGTATGATTTAATTTTTTTTCACAAGTTAGCGGAAAATAACACTTTCTGAGAAAAAAACTAAAATATAAAGTTTCCATTTCTGCTAACTTCTGGCAGAAAAAAAAAAATCTCCCACGGACTCACTATGCCCCTCAGTGAATACCTTGGGGTGTCTAGTTTCCGAAATGGGGTCATTTGTGGGGTGTGTTTACTGTTCTGGCATTTTGGGTGGGGCTAAATTGTGAGCAACCCTGTAAAGCCTAAGGCTCAATTCACACCTGAGCGTTCTGAAAGGAGCGCTCTGTATGCGCGATTGTACGGACGTTTACAAGCGCGCATACAGAGACAAGCGTGCACACAGTGTCGCGCGTTCCCGAAAGTCTATAGTACGGGAACGCGCGACAAGCGCCCAAAAAAACGCTACAGAACTTGTGTGAGCGTCGGGCGTTTTACAGCGCGATCGTACGCGCTGTAAAACGCCCAGGTGAGAACCATTCCCATAGGGAAGCATTGGTTTCTCCTTGTTGAGCGTTTTACAGCGCGTAGGAACGCGCTGTAAAACGCTCAGGTGTGAATTGAGCCTAAAGGTACTCGTTGGACTTTTGGCCCCTTTACGCACCTAGGCTGCAAAAAAGTGTCACACATGTGGTATCGCCGTACTCAGAAGAGGTAGGGCAATGTGTTTTGGGGTGTATTTTTACATATACCCATGCTGGGTGAGAGAAATATCTCAGTAAATTGACAACTTTGTATAAAAAATATTAAAAAGTTGTCATTTACAGAGATATTTCTCACACACAGTATGGGTATATGTAAAAATACACCCCAAAACACATTGCCCTACTTCTTCTGAGTACGGCGATACCACATTGTGACACTTTTTTGCAGCCTAGGTGCACAAAGGGGCCCAAATTCCAATGAGTACCTTTAGGATTTCACAGGGCATTTTTTACGCATTTGGATTCCAAACTACTTCTCACGCTTTAGGGCCCTTAAAATACCAGGGCAGTATAAATACCCCACAAGTGACCCCATTTTGGAAAGAAGACACCCCAAGGTATTCCGTGAGGGGCATGGCGAGTTCCTAGAATATTTTTTTTTTGCCACAAGTTAGCGGAAAATGATATATATATATTTTTTTCTTTTTTCTCTTACAAAGTCTCATATTCCACTAACTTGTGACAAAAAGTTAAATTTTACATGAACTCACCATGCCCCTAACGAAATACCTTGGGGTGTCTTCTTTCCAAAATGGGGTCACTTGTGGGGTATTTATACTGCCCTGGCATTTTAGGGGCCCTAAAGCGTGCGAAGTAGTTTGGAATCCAAATGCGTAAAAAATGCCCTGTGAAATCCTAAAGGTACTCATTGGAATTTGGGCCCCTTTGCGCACCTAGGCTGCAAAAAAAGTGTCACACATGTGGTATCGCTGTTGTAATGACCGGCGTCACGCACAGGGAGGGAAAAGGGAAAGCCCTGCCCAAGGGAGAGGGAAAGGTGGTGACCCCTGACTCACCTTGCGGCTGGCACCTGACGTCCCTAGACGGGTTCCTCACCCGTGCGGCGATCACGTGCCTAAACCCTGGCTTTCCCTAGAATGAGCCCTAGATAGTGAACGGGCCGGTGGGATCGCTAGTCCGCACCACTGACACTAAGAGGGAAACACCAGGGAGAGGACAGACAATACAGACAAACACATACACCCAGGTGGGTGACCACAGCAGACCACAAAGGTCCAACAGGGATCCGGAGGGTAACGTTCTGGACCAACTACCAGAGAACGCAGCAACACAGCTCCAGAGGGTCAGTATAGAAGTCCAGGCAGGAAGCTCTATATCTGGCAACCAGAGAAGTGTGAGAGGGGAATATAAGGAGGTTGGGAGTGCTGGACAAGGAACAGCTGAGGAGAAGGAGCTACGGATCCCTGAGTGAGCCAAAAAGGGTTGCAAAGCAAACCCAGAAAGCTACCAAAAGGAAACAGCCCTATCTTACATAGAGCGCACAGCCAACCGCTGTGACTTCCTGACCCCGGGTATAACGGAGTCAGGCGTGGGTCTTGACACCCTCATGACAGTTGTACTCAGAAGAAGTAGGGCAATGTGTTTTGGGGTGTATTTTTACATATACCCATGCTGGGTGAGAGAAATATCTCTGTAAATGACAACTTTTCCCATTTTTTTATACAAAGTTGTCAATTTACAGAGATATTTCTCTCACCCAGCATGGGTATATGTAAAAATATACCCCAAAACACATTGCCCTACTTCTCCTAAATAAGGCGATACCACATGTGTGACACTTTTTTGCAGCCTAGGTGCGCAAAGGGGCCCAAATTCCAATGAGTACCTTTAGGATTTCACAGGGTATTTTTTACGCATTTGGATTCCAAACTACTTCTCACGCTTTAGGGCCCCTAAAATGCCAGGGCAGTATAAATACCCCACAAGTGACCCCATTTTGGAAAGAAGACACCCCAAGGTATTCCGTGAGGGGCATGGCGAGATCCTAGAATATTTATTTTTTTGGCACAAGTTAGCGGAAAATGATATTTTTTTATTTTTTTCTCACAAAGTCTCCCTTTCCGCTAACTTGGGACAAAAAGTTCAATCTTTCATGGACTCAATATGCCCCTCAGCGAATACCTTGGGGTGTCTTCTTTCCAAAATGGGGTCATTTGTGTGGTGTTTGTACTGCCCTGGCATTTGAGGGTCTCCACAATCATTACATGTATGGCTAGCATTAGGAGTTTCTGCTATTCTCCTTATATTGAGCATACGGGTAATAAAAAAAAAAAATTTCCGTTCAGCCTATGGGCTGAAAGAAAAAAATGAACGGCACAGATTTCTTCATTCGCATCGATCAATGTGGATGAAAGAATCTCTACCAAAAAATGTGCAAAAAAAAAAGGAGGGGAAAGGCGTCTGCCAGGACATAATAGCTCCGCCCAACATCCAAACCCACTCAGCTCGTATGCCCTGGCAAACCCGATTTCTCCATTCACATCAATCGATGTGGATGAATAAATCATTGCCAGAAATTTTAATTTTTAAAATTTTTATACAAGGTGTTTGCCAAAGCATATGAACACCGCCCCTCAGCTCATAAGCCTCGGCAAACGTATCTTTTTTACTGCAGAGGAGAAATCTCGTCTTGCAGCGTCGCATACGACTTTTGTGTAATCTGACAGCAGCGCAATGCTTCTGTCAGAATGCACATCAGTGCTGCAGCTGGTTGATCGCTTGGTCCGCCTAGAAGGTAAAAAAAACAAAAACAAAACAGGCCGCAACGCAATAAATTTATTAACATTAACTTTATATAACATTTGAAACAGAACATTAACTTTTATAAACTTTATTGAACATTTGAAACAGAACATTAACCTTTTTTGCTCACCTGTGATTTTTTATTTTTTTTTTACCTTTAGAGGATAAACCTCTCCTTCCCCATGGGACAATGTGCAAAGCGCAAATCGCCCAGAGATGTGGCGAAGTACATTATGCACTTTGTCCCAGGTGAAAGGAGAGGTTTGTGGCAGCTGTGTGTGAAAGGGCCCTAAGACCCCTGTGTGCCTGTCCTGTGTCACGCAATCCCTACACTAATAGTGTACCTGTGTGTGGTACTATGCATAGGGCAGGCTGGTCAGGACAGTCAGGACAAATGTGGTGTCACGCCTTATTCCAGCCCTGCTACAGACACGACATCTTTTTCTTGGGGAACGTTGAGTTGGGGTACCAGGATAGACACTCGGGAAGTGTCTGCCATGTAGCCGGCTAACTACATCAGGGACTTGGGGCACTGACCCTCCTGGATACAGGATTTCCGAAATGATCTCTTCCTGGAATTTTAGGAAGGATCCTGTTCTCCCAGCCTTACTGTAGAGAACAAAACTATTATAGACAGCCAATTGAATTAAATAAACAGACACCTTCTTATACCAGCGTCTGGTGCGGCGGGACACTAAATAGGGAGCCAACATCTGGTCATTGAAGTCCACCCCTCCCATGTGAAGGTTATAGTCGTGGACAGAGAGGGGTTTCTCAATGACTCTAGTTGCCCTTTCAATTTGGACAGTCGTGTCTGCGTGAAGGGTGGACAGAAGGTAAACGTCCCTCTTGTCCCTCCACTTCACCGCGAGCAGTTCTTGGTCACACAAGGCAGCCCTCTCCCCCCATGCAAGTCAGGTATTAACGAGCCGTTGGGGGAAGCCACGGCGACTAGGTCGCGCGGTGCCACAGCATTGAATTCCGACTAGATGTAAGTGCCGAAAGAGGGCCACGCTTGAGTAAAAATTGTCCACGTATAAGTGGTACCCCTTGTGGAGTAAGGGTGACACCAAGTTCCAGACAATCTTGCCACTGCTCCCCAGGTAGTCAGGACATCCGACCGGCTCCAGTTTTGAGTCTTTTCCCTCATAGACCCTAAAACGATATGTATAGCCTGTGGCCCTTTCACAGAGCTTATACAGTTTGACCCCATACCGGGCGCGCTTGCTGGGGATGTACTGTTTGATGCCAAGGCGCCGGGTAAAATGTACTAGGGACTCGTCTATGCAGATGTTCTGATTGGGGGTATACGCATCTGCAAATCTGGATGACAAGTGGTCTATGAGGGGCCGAATTTTGTGGAGCCGGTCATAAGCAGGGTGGCCTCTTGGATGACAGGTTTTATTGTCAGCAAAATGCTTAAAGCACATGATGACCTCAAAACGTGCCCTGGACATTGCAGCAGAGAACATGGGCATGAAATGTATTGGGTCTTTAGATCAATAGGACTGCAATACATATTTTTTAGTTAGACCCATGCTGAGGATAAGGCCCAAAAAAAAATTACATTCGGAAACTGTGACTGGTTTCCACCGGTAAGGCTGGGCATAGAAGCTTTCCGGATTGGCGGTTATATAGTCTGTGGCGTAGCGGTTGGTTTCTGCCACAACTAAGTCATAGAGATCCGCGGTGAAGAACAGCTCAAAAAACTCAAGGGCCGATCCTAAATGAGCTGTCTCCATGCGAACTCCAGACTGGGCGGTGAAAGGGGGCAATACGGGTGCGGCGGAAGCAGGGGAGTGCCAATTAGGGTTTGCCAGCACCTCTGGGAGACTAAGGGCTCTACGGGCCTGTGAACGTGGTGGCTGCGACGGGGGAGTTACTGCACGTGCCACCGTACCAGCTTGAACTGCCCTTCTGGTGCTCGCCACTTCACCAGGGAATACGGCAGTGCTGGTAGAAGGTCTAGGATGTGCTGCGCTGCTGGTGTATGCCGCACCATAAAAAAGATCAGCGCTAGCACCACTCCGCTGCAAATGAGGCTCATCATGCGGGGTATGCAGAACACTGACATAGGATCGGGTATGCCTGACCGTAGCAGGGATCTCAACCTCGTCATCTTCGCTAGCGGTTAGAGTGCCACTGCTGTCTACAGGTTCATATTCTGAACCACTGGATTCAGCGGGTGAGGCGTCCCCATCGCTTTCATCCATCACGGCCAGAATCCTGTAGGCCTCTTCAGCGGAATACCCCTTGTTTGACATTTTGGACTAACTAAATTTAGGGGGTATTCCTCTGAGACTACCCAGGAAAAAGAGCAAACCTGCCTAGTAAAAAGGAGTGCTTGCGAAGTAAAGCTGCGATCGCTAATAAAGATCCAAAAAGCTCAAAAGTGATCTTTATAGCGGCGCAGCGATTTTACTGTGTTTTTGCAGTGATCAGAAAAAAAATAATTCGGACACTGCAGTGGGGCGGACTGAACGCAAGTGTGGGCACAAGATCAGGCCTGATCGGGCGAACACTGCGTTTTTTGTAGAGCCTAAGGTGACTCTAATGTACTGATATAGATCTGATTGCGATCAGTCTTGATCGCTTACAGATACTATATAGTACTAGTGCTGATTAGCGACAGCGATGACGCTAATCAGCGACTAATCAGAGATTGCGGTGCAGTGGGCTGGGCGCTAACTACCTAACAAATACAGTAGCTAACTACCTGGCGGTGATGAGGGACCCTTACAGGGGGGTGATCAATGACAGGGGGGTGATCAGGGAGTTTATATGGGGTGATCAGGGGTTAATAATGGGTTAATAAGTGACAGGGGGGGTGTAGTGTATGTGTGGTGTTTGGTGCTACTTACAGAGCTGCCTGTGTCCTCTGGTGGTCGATCCAAGCAAAAGGGACCACCAGAGGACCAGGTAGCAGGTATATCAGACGCTATTTACCAAATAGCGTCTGACATACCTCTTTGATTAGATCTTTTAAAAATCTACAGCCTGCCAGCCAATGATCGCTACCGGCAGGCTGTAGTTGAACTTCTGAACTGCGCGATCCTGTGAACGCGCGCTTCTGTGAGCGCGCGTTCACAGGAAATCTCGGGTCTCACGAGATGACGCCTATTGGCGTCATCGAGACCTGAGAGAGCCGCCGCACTCACGCCTTTCGGCGTTAGTGTGACGGCAAGCGGTTAATTTTGGGGAAAAGGTGCTGATTTGAATTTTGATATAACTTTTTTTTTTTACACTAGGGAATAGTTCCACTAGGGAACTATAAGGCTACTTTCACACTAGCGTTTTTTGCAGATCCGTCATGGATCTGCAAAAACGTTTCCGTTACAATAATACAACTGTAACATCCTGGAGTATGTCACTAAACTCTTTCTCCCCACTACAACATGTTAGGTGTATGTATGTTGTCATCTGGTGTAATCTAACATTGCATTCTTGATTATATGTATTTTCTAGGCCTGTTTTATATATTATGCTGTAATTTCCATGTACACCAGCAGGTGGCAGCAATGTATGCAGCAGGATCTTAGTTCAGTTTAGTGTTTCTAGACTGGAATAGTACATTCCAGTCTAGCTCCCCCCTCTTTGAGCAGAAGTGGGCTGGCCCATGTCCTGTCTCATGGGGAGGAAGGAAAGTTCTAGTTAGTGTACCAGCCCCCCTGCTAGGGGAAGGCTGTGTTGGTAGGAGCTCCCAGTTATAGGGATCCCAACCCTGGAGCCAGCCTCGGCTGAGGCCAAAGATCTCCATTCCCAGACTGAGCCATCAGCCTCAGTGCTGGTAGAAAGCAAGCAGCACCTCCAGTCCTCCAGGAAGAGCATTCCCTGTGAGCATAGCTGTGAGTACAGATCCAGAGACCAGGAGAAGCCAAATTCCTCCTCAGCTAGTCAGGCCCATATCAAGCAGAAGACAGACAGAGCAGAAGATAGATACCTGCCAGATTCTCTAGGCATATGATAAGAAGCAGAAGATATATTGATTCCTGCCACATATTGCCAATACCTGCTGGGACCCAAGGCTATTGCTGTTACTCGTATCGATTTATGCTACCATCCAGTAAAGACAACTTTATATCTCAAGTCTGGATCTCATTTACTTCTACTACTATCCTCAATTACTCCTACTAACAGCACTCAATTTATTGCAAGTGAGCCAGGATCCAGGAGTCCAGCCGTACCCAGGTAGGAGACACCGTTGACACTACACAGAGACACTATCCTCACTCTGGCATTCCTCACCTGGTACGTGAGTTATAACATCTTAAAGGGCCCTGCACCAGTACCTGCGCAAGCTGCAATTGGCATCACGAACTACTCATAGACTTTTATACACATATCCTGACCCACTGCATGATTGACCACTGTACCATGGTCCGGCTCATTGCATTAAGTGGCGTCACGAACAGGATCGGATTGAATTGTGTGCCATCCCTGTCCAACAGAACCGGATCCAATTCTGTGTTAAAACGGATCCAATCGCATGTTTCACAGTGTTGTAGGAGCTGCAAATTGTACAAAAAGCCCTGAAAGTTGCGTTGTTGCTGTGCCAGAAAGCACTAAAACGTGCGCTCCAGCAGTCCAAGGGTTAATTCGCCATATTCGTCAAATGGCTCTGCTTCTTCATGCCCAGAAGCGGGAAAAGACAGAAACGCCCTCTCAAGAGCGCAAAAATGACGAATACGCCCCCCAGAAGAGGGAAAAGACAAGAACCCCCTCTCAAGAGCGCGAAGATGCCGAATACGCCCCCCTAGAAGCGGGAAATCTAAAGACTGCCCACCTCGAACTTTACATTGCGAGCCAAGGGAGTAAAGACTCCTCCCTCTGGGCTCCACCCTTACTTCTGGCATTCTTCATGATCGAGGAAGCAGTGAAGATGGCGCTCCCTCAACCTAAGTGGGAACAAATGTCGATAAAGGGAGATCCGGGTTTCCCAGCTCGTGAGAAGAGATGGACCCTGCGCATTTAAAGCACCTTTAGAGCCAGCGCCTGTTGCAAACAAAGACAAGACAGCCGCCGCTGACTTACCCAAGAAGGCCGCTGCCATCGTTCCAGTCCCCGCGGAAGAAGACAGGACTACAGTCAAGTCCTCGGAGGCTGTGGATCCCTCCGCCTCTATTGCCGTCAGCGTGGAAGGCGAGATGACACACAAGATGGGCGCCGACGTCGAACCTGCTCCCGCGGAGGACGCCGCTGACGTCGCTACACAAGTCGCTGACCAGCCTGCACCGTGGATGGAGGTGGAAATCCATGACGACAACCAGGAGACACCGGAACCGGCCACCCGGCCGTGACTACAGGTAGGAGCTGCAGCACTCCCTGAGGCCCTGGCCCTGTCCGCATCTGCCCCTGCACCACGTCCTACGACCCCAGCAACCGCCACCAGGCCTAGGCCTGCTCCGCTGAAAACACCTCCTGGTGCTGCGGAGGAGGCTGGCGTTTCCACTCTGCCGCCCAGCTCCACTCCCATGAAGCCAGGGAGTCTGAACCCTGAGGTGCCCCATGACATCACAGCTTTTGCCCAGACGGCCTGGGAGTACAAGTCTGCCGTTGAAGAATGGGTAAAGCAGGTGGTAGATGACCCTCAGCCAGGGGACCCCAAATTAACCAGGAGGACCGGAACCGTCCTGAGGTTCTCGGTAGAACGGGGAGTCGGGTTCCTACAGGACAATTACTCCGGATCGGAGGTTTTCGTGGGCCGTCGCTCTGTAAAGCGACACTACCTACCACAGGCCCGTCACAACTTGTACGTGGGGGATCAGGTGGAATACACCCCCATGCGTTCAGTACAGGGCCCCTTTGCTGCTGGCGTAACCCTACTGGACAAGCCACACACCCCTGCCGTCACCCCAGAGACCTGGCAGGAGGAACCAGGCTCTGCGGGCAAGACCAGATGCTTGCAAGAGACTCCGGATGGCAGGCTACATTTTAGGGAGCAACCCCAGCCAGAGCCTGCACCTCTCATCCCTTACCTGGCCGCACCACCAACCCTGAGGGTAGGACAAATTAACAATTCCGTTCTAACCTTTAACCCCAGAGTGCAGCCATACATTCTGCCGTGGAAGCAGCCTCAGGCCCCTGTTGTGTCCCTGCCTGAGCCCCTTCAGGCAGAGGTTCTGAGCCCCTCTGTACCGGCTGGGGATTCCGGATTACAGCGTGTCACTGCAGCATTTTGTCTGCTCAGCCAGTACCTGCAGCCACCACCAGAGGACAGTGGCGCACCATGAGCTGCCACCAGAGGCAGGAGCGCCCCCTTATGCGTACATGCAGCAGACGACATAGCCGCCTGTTTAACCCCTTAAGGACAGGGCTCATTCCTCATATGTCTACTTCATGTTTGGATCATTTTGGGAATTACATTTTATTTTTTGGGGATGTTACAAGGCTTAGAAGTTTAGAAGCAAATCTTGAAAGCGCCCATTTCCATAGTCATCTGTATCGCCGTCCTCAGGACAGTGATACAGATGGCTGTGCTGAGGCAGGGGAGGGAGAGGCGTGTCCCTTTCCCTTCCTCTGATAGGCTGCCGGCCTAGTGCCTGCAGCCTATCAGAGGCCGGCACAGGCGGCGCAATGACATCATCACGCCACCTGAGCCGTACAGCGCGGGACACAGGCCGGAAGAGGCTTGCGTCGCATCGCTGACATGGAGGTAAGTATAACTGTTTTTTTTAATATATACAATACTTTTACTGGCACATGGGGGGGCTGTTATTACTGGCACATGGGGGGGCTGTTATTACTGGCACATGGGGGGGCTGTTATTACTGGCACATGGGGGGGCTGTTATTACTGGCACATGAGGGGGCTGTTATTACTGGCACATGGGGGGCTGTTATTACTGGCACATGGGGGGGCTGTTATTACTGGCACATGGGGGGGCTGTTATTACTGGCAAAACGGCCACGGGGGACACACAGTCGTGTGAAAGAGGCCTTTTGGAGGAGGTTGAGTGTCACACCTCAGGCAGATTTTCGGGGGCCAGTCACACGCAGAGACCCCCTAATGGTGCGAGCCAACCCAGGAGACCAAGGCTGGGGTCAGTGCATCACCTCAATTTATACCTACCCCCGATTATTACGTCATAAGTAAATGAGTCATTGCCCCCATTATGATGCCACAAGTGAGTGATTAATCTGCCAGGATTCTACTGATGACATCACAAGCAGGATCCCACCATGTGAGCAGGCATATTGAATGTAATAATATACAGACTACATATAATGGGTTAGCACTCCTCTGGCTTCGGTTCTGACTGGTACCTCGGAACCGAAGCCGAGTTTGGTTTCAAGTTTTAAAGTGGTTTTCCACTTCATTCGTGACTTCACGAATAACTAACCGGCTCATCAGAGCCCATACATTCTAATACTATATGGAGATGGATCTCCGTACAGTATTAATCCGAAGTTTTGAACTAAGCGACTTCAAATGTAACATCCAAAGCTCACTTCCCTCATCACTAATCTAAAAAACTCCATTGTAGCTCTGGCTCTATGTTTAGAGTCATTGTACTGTTGGAAGGTGAACCTCCACCCCAGTTTCAAGCATTTTGCAGCCTCTACCCAGTTTTCCTCCAGAATAGCCCTGATTCTCCATCCATCTTCCCATCAACTCTGACCAGCTTACCTGTCCCTGCTGAAGAAAATCATTCCCACAGCATGATGCTGCCAGCATGTTTTACAGTGGGGATGGTGTGTTCAGGGTGCCGAGCAGTGTTAGGCCCCTTTCACACGGGCGAGATTTCCGCGCGGGTGCAATGCATGAACCCAAACCTGAACTTCTGTGAAGAAGCGATAAAAACTGAACAACGGAACGCAATCGCAGTCAAAACTGCGCGGGTTTGCCGCAATGCACCGGGACACATCCGGACCTAATCCAGACACGCTCGTCTACAAGGAGCCTTAGTGTTCCGCCACACATAGGTGGGGTCATTTGTCAAACTGGTATAAAGTAGAACTGGCTTAGTTGCCTATAGAAACCAATCAGATTCCAACTTTCATTTTTGACAGTTCCTTTGGTAAATGAAAGATGGAATCGAATTAGTTGCTATGGATAACTAAGCCAGTTCTACTTTACACCAGTTTGATAAATGACCGAATTTAGTATTTAGACCAAAAATGTCATCTGACTAGAGAACCTCCTTTCACAAGTTTGCTGTGTCCCCTACACCAGAGACCCAAAACCTTTTAGTACCAGGGACCAGTTTCTTTCAGGACAATAATTAATAATCTTGTTTAGGCCCCCCACTCTGTGACTTACAGGTATTGTCTCCTCTTACTGGAGTCGTTCTCTTTTCCTTTTTTCTCAGTCGTGCACAGATCACTCTGAAAACGTCTCTTGACCACAAATGATTGAACAGACCTATTTAGAATGAATGCCACTTTTATGCCCCTACTTAGTAATCATCCCTATTTAGGCCCCAGTAGATATAATGTGCCCTATGTACATGTAATGGCCCCCAGTAGTGCCCTATATACATATAATGCTCCCCAGTAGGGCCCTTTTCACATATAATGTTTCCTCGTAGTGCCTCTTTAAAGTCCCCCAGTAAATAATGCACCAACCTCCTAGTAGTGTTCACAAGCAAACAAAAAAAGAACAAAATACTCACCTTGCTCCGGCTTTCTGCAATGCAGGCCTGTTCCAGCCTTCTGCCCCGACTGCCTGCAGTAACAGTACAGGCCTCGCAAACGTCATTGCAACCCCCTGTGCCAGGTGTCCGTCACCAGTAGTCGCCATGATGTAATCTCGACAATTCTGCACCATAGCACTGCCTCATAGGCCTCAGGCCTGGAGGCCTTAAGCCTATTAGGCTAAATGGCAGGGCAGAGGAGCCAGTAGTTCCCGTCCGCAACGTTCAACTCCGGCGCTCCCCACAAACCAGTACCACATGATCTGTGGCCCGGTGATTGGGGACTTCTGCCCTACACAGCTTGTGGCAAACTGCAAATGGGACTTCTTATGGCTTGTTTTCAAAAATGGCTTTCTTTTTGCCACTCTTCCAGATTTGTGGAGTACATGACTAACAACTGTCCTGTGGACAGATATTCACACCTGAGCTGTAGATCTCTTCAGCTCCTCCAGAGTGACCATGGGCCTCTTGGCTACTTCTTTAATTAGTGCTCTCCTTGCCTGGGCTGTCCGTTTAGGTGGAATTGTCTTGGTAGGTTTGCAGTTGTGCCATTCTCCTTCCGTTTTCAGTTGATAGATTAAACAGTGCTCTGTGACATGTTCAGAGGTTGGGATATTATTTTTTTTTATAACCTACCTCTGCTTTACACTTATCCACAACTTTATCCCTGACCTGTCTGGTGTGTTCCTTTGTTCTTATGATGCTGTTTGATCACTAATGTTCTCTAACAAACCTCTGAGGCTTTCATAGAGCAGCTGTAGTTATACTGAGAATAAATGACACACATGTGGACTCTATTTACTAATTAGGTGATTTCTGAACGCAATTGGTCACACTGGACTTTATTTAGGGGTATGATAGTACAGTGGGCTGAATACAAATGCTCGCCACTCTTTTCAGATTTTTATTGCAATTACACCTAGAGACTCAGCTCTCTCTGCAACTGCCGTGTCCTCTCCACTTTGATTGACAGGGCCAGACAGTGTATATTCCGTATCCAGCACAGACACAGTACAGGTAAGAGGCTCGTCGGCAGTTCTGTTCTGTGAACCTCTTTCCTCTACTGCGCCGGATACTGAAGCGCATTGTGCAGTTCAAGACTTTAGGAGAAATCAGGGCATGATCATGTTAAGAGCAGACACACACGAGCAAGTTCAGTGCAAGAAACTTGCTGTGTTTGGCTGTGAGAGTTCCTGTTCTGAAATGTGCTCCTGTGATAGTATTGCACAGCGTTATAATTTTATAAGGCTGTCTGTACCTGTAAGACCTGTAATCTATTTCTCGCACTGAACTCTTTTGTGTGTGTCTGGCCTTACACTATCTGGCCCTGTCAATGAAGAGCTGAGCCAATTGGTGTAACAGCAACACCCTCATTGCTCCTAGAGGCTCATTTGCATATATAAAAACTTAATGTTTCTGAGCACTGGGGGCACATATGAACATGGGACCAACACAGATGTCTTCAGCTGCCAAGTGCACATATAACAGATCAGCCAGTTTCATAGGAACAAACCTGCTGACTGATGACCTTTAGGCCTCATGCACACGACCGTATGTATTCTGCGGTCCGCAAAAAAGGGATCCGCAAAAAATATGGATGACGTCTGTGCGCATTCCATATTTTGCAGAACGGAACAGCTGGCCCTTCATAGAACAGTACTATCCTTGTCCGTAATGCGGACAATAATAGGACATGTTCTATTTTTTGGCGGAACGGAAATACGGACATAGGGAAACGGAATGCACACGTAGTACCTTCCTTTTTTTTGCGGATCCATTGAAAAGAATGGTTCCGTATACGGTCCGCAAAAAAAACTGAACGGACACGGTAAGAAAATACATTCGTGTGCATGAGCCCTTAAAGTGTGAGTTATTGAAAGTATTCTTTTTTTGTAATATTTTTTATAAGGGCTCATTCACATTCATGTACCGTCTGCACATTTTTTTTACAATGCACAAAAAAGCAACAGAGCAAAGCAGGCCGCATGAGAGGCTTTGTGCTTTCTTTGGCCCCCATTTTGAGCTTTAAAGGGGTTTTCCGAGACTTTATCACTAACGAGTCGACCTATCCTCAGGATAGTTCATTAGTATCTGATCGTTGGGGTCCGACACCCAGGACCCCTGCCGATCAGCTGTTTGAAAAGGAACCAGCGCTCCTGTAAGCTCTACAGACATCTCCAGCTTTTCCTAGGTCAGAGGCGACACTTTCAGTGGTCACTTGGCCTAGGTGCAGCTCAGCCCCATAGAAGTGAATTGGACTGAGCTGAGATACAAAGCACAGCCACTAAACAATGTATAGCTCTGTGCTTGGTTAGCTCTGAGAAGGCGGCACTCATAGGAGTACCAATGCCTTGTCAAACAGCTGATAGGCGGGGGTCCTGGGTGTCGTACCCCCACTAATCAGATACTAATAACGTGTCCATTACATTTTTTTTTTTTTTGAGGATTGGATGAGAACCCATTCATTTTAATCGCTCCGCAAACAATGCGGACAGCACACCGGGTGCTGTCCGCATCCGTATGTCTGTTCTGTAGCCCTACAAAAAATATAGAGCATCTCCTATTCTTTTCCTTTTTGCAGACAAGGATGGGCATTGTTACAATAGATCTGCAAACAAAAAAAAATGATGCAACACGGATGTCACACAGACATCATCCGTATTTTTTGTGGATCCGCAGACTGCAAAGTACATACGGTCATGAGCATGTAGCCTAAGGGCTGTTTCACACGAGCGGATGCCGTGCGTGACATCCACTCCGTGAATGACAGTCAAGACCCGATGCAGACTGCAGAAGCACGGAGCATTAACATGATTGATAATGCTCCGTGCCTCTCTGTGATCTCTTTACTACGAAATCACAGTGACAACTTTATCTCACTGTGATTTCGTAGTAAAGAGATCACAGAGAGGCACGGAGCATTATCAGTCATGTTAATGCTCCGTGCTTCTGCTGTCCGCATCGGGTCTTGGCTGTCACTCACGCAGCGGATGTCACGCACGGCATCCGCTCGTGTGAAACAGCCCTAAGGGTCCATTCACACATCCGCAAGTGTTTTGCGGTCCTCAAAACATGGACACCAGCCATGTGCGTTTTGCAGACTGCACATGGCCGGCCCTGTGATAGAAATTACTTTTCTTGTCTGTGGCTGCAGACAAAAATAGGACATGCTTTATCTTTTTTGTGAGGCCGCGGAACGGAAGTGCGGATGCAAAATTGTGGAACGGATGCGGACCCATTCATGTGGATGTGTGAATGGACCCTTAGGCCTCATGCACACGACCGTTGTTCCGGTCCGCATCCGAGCCGCAGTTTTTGCAGCTCGGGTGCAGACCCATTAACTTCAATGGGGCCGCAAAAGATGCGGACAGCACTCCGTGTGCTGTCCGCATCCGTGGCTCCGTTCCGTGGCCCGGCAAAAAAAATATAACATGTCCTATTCTTGTCCGTTTTGCGGACAAGAATAGGCATTTCTACAATCGGCCGCCTGTTCCGCAAAAAACGGAACGGAAACGGAATACATACGGATGCATTTCCGTATGTGTTCCGTTTTTTTGCGGACCCATTGACTTGAATGGAGACACGGAACGTGATTTGCGGGCAATAATAGGACATGTTCTATCTTTAAACGGAACGGAAAAATGGAAATACGGAAAAGGAATGCATACGGAGTACATTCCGTTTTTTTTGCGGAACCATTGAAATGAATGGTTCCGTATACGGACTGTATTCGGAACGCAAAAAACGGCCAGTAAACGGGGAAAAAAAATGGTCGTGTGCAGGAGGCCTAATCCAGAGGACAGGTCATCAGTATTAGGCCCCCTGCACACGAACGTGTGCACCCCGTGGTCGTGCTGCGGCCCGCAAAATGCGGGCCGCAATGCACGAACACAGTCCGTGGGGCAGCCACAGCGGATCGCGGACCCATTCACTTGAATGGGTCCGCGATCCGGCCGTTCCGCAAAAAGATAGGACATGTTCTATCTTTTTGCGGAACGGAAGTACGGGACAAAACCCCACGGAAGCACTCCGTAGTGCTTCCGTAGGGTTCCGTTCCGTGCTTCCGTTCCGCATCTCCGGATTTGCGGACCCATTCAAGTGAATGGGTCCGCATTCGTGATGTGGAATGCCCATGGAACGGCTCCCGTGTATTGCGGGTCCACAATACGGCAACGGGGTGCACACGTTCGTGTGCAGGGGGCCTTATACCTCACTCACAGTCAGTGATTTCCATCAGTGATTTTGAGCCCAAACCAGGTGCAGCTGTAAACTTAGAACAGGTGCAGAGCTTTCCATTGTACCTTATTTCTGTGTAGGTTCCAATCCTAGTTTTGGCTCACAATCACTGACATGTGAGGCTACTTTCACACTAGCGGCAGCCTTCTCCGGCGGGTGAACCTGCCAGATCCGTGCTGCTGCCACTAGTGCACTCATGCCGCCAGAGGTCTGCTCCGGCCCCATTAACTATAGGAGACATGTCGTATTCAATGGGGCCGGAGCGGACCTCCGGCGGCACGCGTGCACTAGCGGCAGCATGGATCCGGCAGGCTGTTCACCCGCCGTAACAGCCTGCCGCTAGTGTGAAAGTAGCCTGAATAAGGCTTTAAAGTCATGGAATATCCTTTTAAACTTTTTATTTTTTTTACTTTAAATGTGAATTTCTGCAGTTCACATAGTTCTGAACGATGTAAAATGTCATAAAAAAAAGGAGACTTTGATAAACCTTGTGAAATGAGAAGAATATTGCTGACACAAGGATGACTAGGGGCATGATCCTGGCTTTTAGCCCAGATCTATAGCAGCACAGATAAGCATTGAAGGGCTGAGTCCAACATGCCCCTCCCCCAATATAAGGCTTATAGCCGTGAGTAGTGTAGTGGGAGTTGTGCTAAACTCTTGTATCCTCTGTGCACAGGAGCCAAGCATCTGCAAGAACGCCATGACCGCCAGCAGCATAGCTGAAATTCTTCCTCAACATTTTGGCTATGTGATCCTCACCTTTATTTACAGCTATGTTTTACTCATGTACCTTGGGATCAAAGTGGGCAAAGCAAGGAAGAAGTATGGCATCAAGGTATTGTATTCTATGAATTCCTCTCATGTCCTGTTCTGAAAATGCACTGAGCAGAATATTTCGGAGAAGATCTAAACCTGGGCTGTAGTTTTATGCTCTGCAGCCGTTGAACATGACATTGTGCTCTGCAGTCAGCCATGGCTTTGTGCTCTGCTACACCCATGGCTGCATGCTTTCCTCCCAGCACTGTGGTATGCTTAGTCTTTACATCCTGCCACTACCATACATGCAGAGGTCCCTGATTGTGTAGACCTATGGACAGGTGATCACAGCCTGCTCCATGCTCTTTCAGCCAGCTTTTAGTAGAAATCCCAATAATGAATGACTGCACTGTATTCCTCAACATGACACAGACCCCGTCATTCAGTGAGGTATGGAGTATCCTATTGATAAGCCTGGAACTTGCCCTACTGATTGTAACTATTGTAATAAAACTTCCCCAGTGTGTAAGAAATGCAGTCGACTTCCCCTAAGGCCTCATGCACATGACCGTGTCTGTTTTGTGCAACCGCAAAATACAGATGCGGTCAGAGTGCCTATATTTTTTTTTTTGTGTGGACCCATTGGAGTCAATTGGCCCGCAAAAGTGCGTTTGCAACGCAGATGATATTTGTATTTTGCTGATCCGCAATTTGCGCACAGCAAAATACATACAGTCGTGTGCATGATGCCTAAATGTAATGAAGCTAGCCTGACGCCGGTCTGGATCCTGATTACCCCCCCAACAATCAGCTGCTATCGCTAGGGGAAGTAGTGGCCAGCCACACATTTCCCATGCTGCAGCCGCACAAACTGCTGATACTTTACAGCTCTTCACTAGCTTATAGGGGACACCAAACCTGATAACCTGATGTGTAAATTGTTTGTGTATAATATATTCTTATCTATTATTTTTTATTTTTTTTTTGCCATATATTCCACAAATAAATCTGCAACAAAAGGATTGGGCACTTGCATTTCAGCAGCGTATTCCCTACTACCTGCTCTGTTATGGGGGTGTCTTGAGAAACGCTGTCAAACAAGCTTGCGGCGTCGATTTGTGTATATTCAGCTTAACCGAAAACCATTGCAACCATAATTTACACACATTTAGTAGTGAGAGGGCTGCCGAGGAATAAAATGTCAGTTTCTCACTATTTTTGTGCAAAGTCATT
This sequence comes from Bufo bufo, assembly GCF_905171765.1. Classification (NCBI taxonomy): domain Eukaryota; kingdom Metazoa; phylum Chordata; class Amphibia; order Anura; family Bufonidae; genus Bufo; species Bufo bufo. The sequence goes on along the minus strand of NC_053391.1, from coordinate 351,604,158 downwards.
GTGTACTTTCTAGAATGCTGAGGTCCTGCATCAACCTGTGCTAGCTTTATTCAACAGTGGGAAGACCAGTTTGTCTAGTAGTAAGGCAAAGCTGTAGGTGTATACCGTAGCTTTATGGACATGGCCATATTACAGCTCCATTTTGTACAGAAGTGTAATAAGACACCCATAGAGGCCTTTACTGTGCCTCCCTTATAGCTCAGATTTCACAATCTCTTGTAATGTGTAGATTGTAAGCCATCGCTCCTTCTGTTCCAGTTTGTAACTCGTCTTGCTCATGCTTATTGCAATTGTCTTTATTATGTATGTATACCCCTTATCATATGTACAGCGCTATGGAATGAATAGTGCTTTAATAATAAATAATATTGCTTTATTATTATTATTATTAGACAACAGAAGCCAGGATTTTAATTTTTTATTTTTTACTTATTTTTACAACGCCTTTTTTTTGCTAAAATGTCCTCTGAAAATATGCTGATTATAGATTATCCTGCTGTTGGACCTCCCAGTGATCAGCTGTAATTTGTAATGGTACCAATAAAGACTACAGCTTGGGCCTCGTTCACATTTCCATTTCTCACTAACGCGTGCTGTCTGCATTTTCTGCGGACAGCACACGTACCCACTGATTTAAATGTGTCCATTTCTGCTTTTTTTTTTTTTTTTTTTCTCTGACCGTGATCAGTAAAAAAAAATCATGGGGACATGCACTACTTTGATCCGAGATGCGGACCATGCACACCCATTGAAGACTATGGGTCAGTGAAAATCACTGACACACATCCGTGTTGTGTCTGTTTTTCACTGAAGACTAATAGATTCTTTGTAAAGATTTTTTTTCAGCTGAGCAACGTCAGTGAATTACGGATGACACACTGATGGTAAAAACGGACACACGGACCAACCATGGATCCTTCAGCTTCACAGATGAAACACGTACGCTTCATTTCACAGATGTGACACTGACACGTATTGTGAACGAGGCCTTAGTGTGCTGGCACACAGTGCAGTTCTGACATGCATTCAGGATGCAGTTTTTTATTGTAGTTACCTGAAATTACTTAAAACTTTCCGACTATGCAGAACACCAGGGGTTAACAAGGCTGCTAAACTGGCTAAGGCTACTTTCACACTGGCGTTTTGGTTTCCGTTTGTGAGATCCGTTCAGGGCTCTCACAAGCGGTCCAAAACGGATCAGTTTTGCCCTTTAATGTATTTTGAATGGATAAGGATCCACTCAGTTTGCATCAGTTCAGCCTCCATTCCGCTTTGGAGGCAGACACCAAAACGCTGCTTGCAGCGTTTTGATGTCCGTCTGACAAAACTGAGCCAAACGGATCCGTCCTGGCACACAATGTAAGTCAATGGGGACGGATCCGTTTTCACTGACACAATCTGGCACAATAGAAAACGGATCCGTCCCCTATTGACTTTCAATGGTGTTCAAGACGGATCAGTTTTGGCTATGTTACAGATAATACAAACGGATCCGTTCTAAACGGATGCAGACGGTTGTATTATCTGAACGGATGCGTTTGTGCAGATCCATGACGGATCCGCAGCAAACGCGAGTGTGAAAGTAGCCTAAATTGAAAACTGCATCCTGAATGCATGTCAGAACTGCACTGTGTGCCAGCACCCTTACCTCGCAAGCCCTCACACAGACCTGTCGTCAGAAAAGTAAAGTTCTGGGTGGCAGAATATGCAGACACAAATTAAATAATAATAAATAAAAAGTAAGGTTTTATTATTTTTTTAAAGACTTAAAACAAACCAAATAAAACAAAAATGTTTTCACAATAATAATACTGAAAGGGAACTTGTCACCGGAATTTGGGGTATAGAGCTGAGGACATGGGCTGCTAGATGGCCGCTAGCACATCCGCAATATCCAGTCCCCATAGCTCTGTGTGCTTTTATTGTGTAAGAAAAACTATTTGATACATATGGAAATTAACATAAAAGAGTCATATCTTACTTGTGTGACCAGAGAAGAGTCATATTTTCAAGCTCTGACTCATCTCAGGTTAATTTGCATATGTATCAAATCAGTTTTTATACACAATAAAAGCACACAGAGCTATGGGGACTGGGTATTGCGGATGTGCTAGCGGCCATCTAGCAGCCCATGTCCGCAGCTCTATACACAAAATCCAGGTGACAGGTTCCCTTTAAAATCGAGTTAGGCTACTTTCACATTAGCGTTTTCAGTTCCGCTATTGAGATCCGTCATAGGATCTCAATAGCGGAAGAAAATGCTTCAGTTTTGTCCCCATTCATTGTCAATGGGGACAAAACCGAACTGAACGAAACGGAATGCACCAGAATGCATTCTGTTTGGTTGTGTCCCCATCGCGGACAGAATAACGCTGCAAGCAGCGTTTTTCTGTCCACCATGTGGTGTGGAGAAAGACGGATCCGTCTTGGCACACAATGTAAGTCAATGGGGACGGATGCCTTTTCTCTGACACAATAGAAAACCGATCCATCCCCCATTGACTTTCAATGATGGTCATGACGGATGCATGCGGTTGTATTATGGTAACGGAAGCGTTTTTGCAGATTCATGACGGATCCGCAAATAAAAAACGCTAATGTGAAAAGTAGCCTAATGTTATCATGTAATTTTAAATCCTGTCCTATAGAAGTTATGGCTTTTGGAAGGCAGGGAGGAAAAATACTGAAATGTTGCAAAAATGTGCTTAAATAAATACATCACACTACAGCATATAATGTAAGTGGCCAGATTCCCTGCTGATGGCCAATACCTAGGAAATATTCCTGTGGATTCAGCATTCGCATGAGGTTTTCTTTCACATCTGCATTGGAGGCGTCCTATAGCAGATTTTGGCATGCGGGAGTTGTTTCTGGCGTCCTAAACGGAAGCCGAACCGACCCCATTGTAGTCAACAGATTTTAGTTATTGGCCCAGATTTACTAACCCTAAAGATGGCAGATTTATCACAGGGGCTCAGGCTGGATGATAAATGTGGTACAGGGATGGACTGTATAGCATCTATTGGTTGACAGATTTTTATGCCCAAATTTTCGGACAATTTGGTGCATCTTAGGACAGCCCCCTTTCCTGCAAAACTCTGACACTTTCCGCAAAGTCGTACTCCCTTGTTGAGCTTGTCGGATAAAAGTGTAAAAACCCTAGATGCGCCAAATTGCTACACCTATTTAGACCGATAACTGATGCAGACACATTAGTAAATCTGGGCCTTTGTTTCTTCAGCGGTCAATATGCCTTGTGATTATTCGGTCGCTCTGTTTCTGAATGTAAGGCTTTCTCATTACAGTATCCACAGATGTATTCAGACAAGGAGAATGTTTTCAACTGCATCCAGAGAGCACATCAGAACACGCTGGAGTTGTACCCAGCTTGGATTATCTTCCAGTTGATTGCAGGTCTTGCATTTCCAGTAAGTAAAATTAAACAGCAGGTAAAAAAGAAACGGCCTCTAAAGCTTCATTCACACTTCAGTGTTTCACGGACGTGTGCTGTACGCGTTCTCCACGGACAGCACACGTCCCCATTCATCAGTGTTTTAGCACGGTCCGTGGGTCAGTGTTTTTAGCATGGATGCATGCTCTATTTTGTCCGTGTTCACGGATCCATCACGTCTATTATAGTCTATGGGTCCGTGGAAACCATGGATGCAACACCGATGCAATCACGGCTCATTAAGAAGAGATGCTTTGAAAATTAGTTTTCAGCCATTCAGTGTCAGTGAAGCACGGACAGTTTCACGGATGCATCACTGACCACCTGCTCACGGATTTGATCACTGACACGGATGTGTGAATGAGGTTTAAGTCATCACTATCTGATTGGAGAGGGTCCAACACCTGAGGCCACTGCTGCTCCGCAGTGTGATTGTAGCTTAGCCTGGGCCAGTGACGGCATGTCTATTGGTCACATGACCTAGGGGCAGCTCACCCACATAGAAGTAAATGGGGCTGCAATACTATATAGCCGTTATACAATGTACCGTGCTGTGCTTGGTGCGCTGTGAACAGAATGCAGTGCTATCTGGAGCACCATGGCATCTTGAGACAGTTGTTTGGCAGGCCCATAGAAATACCCGGAAGCACTTCTGTGCGCTTTCGGGTCTGTATCTCTGCACTGCAAAAGATATGACTTGCTATCTTTTGCCATATTTTGTGCATGATGGACCCAATGAAATCAATGGGTCCATACCCCGATATGAAGTGCACACTGCTGCTGCCCATGTTTTGAGGACCACTAATTGCGGTCTGCAACATGGGCAAGGTGACCATATGGTCGTGTAAATGAGCCCTTATGGTAAAGTAAGTGCACGCTCTTTCAGTCTAGTTGCCTAGCGCTAAGTGTGTATCAGAGTATAAAAATCAACATATAGCCGGGAAAACTGCTATACCGGAAACAAGTGTAGCGTACAGTTATTTACTAAAACGGACATGTCAGAGGTGGTGACACGTCCTCTTTTTAAGGTACTCTCTCCATGCTGCCTTATTTCCAAAAAGTTCATTTCCTCTTCGTTTATGTACTATTTATGGTCTCCTGAACCCAAACTTAGGCCTCATGCACACAAACGTTGTTTGTTTCTGTGTCCTTTTTTTTTTTTTTTTTTTTTTTTTGCGAATAGGATGCGGACCCATTCATTTCAATGGGTCCGCAAAATATGCGGACAGCACACCGTGTGCTATCCGCATCAGTATGCCTGTTCCGTAGCCCCACAAAAAAAATGTCTGACTATAACTGTCCTATTCTTGTCCGTTTTAGGCATTGTAATAATAGATCCGCCAAAAAAACCAGATGGCTTTTTTTTTTTTTTGCGGATCGCAAAACACATACTGTCGTGTGCATGTAACCTTAGGTGAAGGTATCCACTTATGTAAAATAATTCCCAGACAATAAATGAGTAAAATATACTTTATGTGATAATAATATATTCATTCTAATTTGTTTAGCTCTCCGCTTCTGTTCTTGGAGCAGTATGGGTGACCAGTCGTTTTTCATATGCGCATGGATACTACACTGGAGGTATTTCTTATTGTATCTTATACAGTCTCTTGTAGGTGTCTGATCTGTATGAAATGTTCAGCCGACAAGCCCTCAGCATATGTTGGATCGGGCATGTTAAATTTCAACATGCCCAATTTTTTGTTCTCAAGGGATATAAGAAGTCACCAGAGGCATCTGGCAGCAGTTCATTCCCTTCTCCCCACTGAAAACATATGCATACTTGCCTGCTATTGAAAGTACATGGCCACAGTAATGTCTGCTATTGGAGAATGAAGATGAAGGCATGTTGGATTTGAACCTGTCATATGTTTTGTTCCCCATTGAGAGAAGGACTGCATTTCATTCTCCATATTAAAATTGACATTCAGGTTTGTCCAGTCCAAATGTACATGTTTATGGGTGCCCCCCCTCCCCCTTCTACTGTAACATGCATGGTTGCCTGAGCCTGGTTGTTTTATTTCAATAGGGAAAGGATATTAAGCTGCATTAAAGGGGTTATCCAACAGCCCCCCATTGCGGGTCCCCTCACAGGTAATATACTTACCCCGCTCCCTGCGCCACTCCTAGCCCCCGCTCGGTCGCTGCTGCTTCTCCCTGTACACGGATAAAAGCTGGGACTGGGAGCGGGGTAAGTATATTACCTGTCGGAACCCGGCACATGGTGACGTTGGATAACCACTTTAATCTCTCAAACAATGTTTTGTATGAAGTTGAAAAAAACATGCCTGATCCGTTTTCACTCTGATATATGGCAAAAATTCTCAGTGAATACGTCATATGTGACCTTTAGTAGGTCTAAGTGATTTTCTGATTGTTAAAGAGAACTTGTCACACGCTCCCAGTTGCGGGCAGGGGTGCCGCTCCAATCAACCTGTGTCTGTCAGTTCCAGTCCTCAGCATGTTATTGACTATGAGTTTTCCAGATCCCTTGGTGCTCTCCAGTGGTGTCTTTGACCCCCTGTGGGTCAGCAGCCAACCTCAAAGACTACTCCAAGAAGTAGTGGCCTGGTGCGTTCCCTGCAGCGATTACCAGATCCCTGTACAAGATTTTTGGGTGACTACGAGGAAGCTGTCGGGTGCAGCTGTTAGCCAAATTATATGGTTGGCACAACCATTGTTGGTAATAGCTGCAGCCCTATCGACTATTTTTGTACTAGAGTATTCTATCGATCAATCCAACAATTAATCGAGTACTCTAATAACAAGACAAATTTAAAAGAATGTTTTTCTTTATAAAAACTCATCAGCCCCCCCCCCCCCCCCCATGCCATCAGGTTGCCCCCAGTGCCACCATCTCCCCCACCTAGCCATGTCCCCAGTGCCAGTGAAGTAAAATACTTATCTCTCCTGTAGGGGCGCCGCTCCACAGCTCCTCAATCTTCTCTGCGGGCCGCACTGTCGTCCAAGCGCTTCACTCCCGCTCCGTGGTCACGTGATACAAAAGAGTCCTCGAAGCAAAAAATTTGCATCAAGGATTTTTTTGTGTCGAATTACTTGATTCAATCGAGTAATCATTTCAGCCCTAGTTGGTAACACTTTTTTTTTCATGTTGTTGTGTATAAAATCTCTTTGTGTTTGGTTCTTGCCTGAGGAGTATTCCAGTTATAGTCAGACTGATGGCCAGATATTTAGGGCTATGGCCAGCTATGAAAAGTGTGGCCCTCTTCTTTGAGCAACCACTGGCATCTAGGGTGATGGACACTGTGTGGTGCTTTGGTTTTCCTCCAGCAGATCTGGTGGGAAATTGAGCAATTACTCTGCAGTTGCCACAATGATATCAGCTGACTGCAAAGAGTCTCAGTAGTGCGAACAGCTGTCCTTTGGGGGCCACACAGTCTAAAAGGCAATCTGTTAAAATGTTAGTAAATTCTGTTCTTTGCCATGTATACAACATCTAGTGCACTAGTTAAAAATTTCCTGCACAATCATAAATCGTTAAAGGGATTGTCTCACTTCAGCAAATGGCATTTATCATGTGGACAATAATACATGGCAATTACTAATGTATTGTGATTGTCCATATTGTCTCCTTGACTGGCTTGATTAATTTTTCGATCGCATTATACACTGCTCGTTTCCATAGTTAGAACAATACTTCAATCCAGCAGAGGTGGCTGCGCTTGCACATTATAGGAAAAAGTGGCGGCCTCTTTGATGATCAGGACTGGAAGTGCACATGCGCAGCAGCTCCACTCTCAGCCACCTCGTATCTGCACTGCAGCAGTGGCCGTAACCCCTGGAAATAAGCGATGGAAAAACGAATCAAGCCAGCAAAGGAATAAATATGGACACTCACAGCACATTAGTAAGTGCCTTTTATGAACTTTGTCTACATGTAAAATGCCAATTGCTGAAGTGAGATACCGTAGCTGTTTGCCGAATACTCGTTTGGGCAACAGCTGTCCCTCCTGTTTCTTTATACCCCCGCAATGGTCGATTTGCCTGAGAATGCTTGTTTTCTGAATTGGGAGAGGGGAGTAAACTCCTGCCAGACAACTCTGGCTACAGAGTATCTCCCCTGAGAGCAAAAAGATTGGACATGTTGAAATTCAACTGCTTGATCCTTCTTTTCCCTGACATCTGCTGATAGCTAATAGGGATTGTTCTGTTTTCATTTGCTGTATTTTATCTGTTTCTAGACCCTGAGAAGAGACTGAAAGGAGCTTATGGCTACATTGGGCTGTTTGGTGGTATCCTTCTGTCCCTGACCGCTGCCTTGCAGCTTCTCAATGTGCTCTGATGATGAGGTTCTCAATGAATTCAATCGCACTGAAAGAAGAAATTCATCTGTTGCATTATTTTACTAAACAAATAAAATGTTAGTATAAAAATAAAACTGTGTCACGTGTAATTCTGTAAATATCGAAGGAACATTTGCCTCAATTTACCACTTAAAGTATTTGCAACTGTTTGCAAGAAAATAGCTACTGCATATGGCATGAGAAATTGAATTCGAACCTAAAATGTACCAGTCTAGTTTGGCATGCATGTAAGATGATGTTTAAACTTATTTTGGTCGCTTTTAGAATTCCTTTTATGAGATATTGTATATTGTCCTTTTACAACAAAGAGTTGTAGAATCACAAATAATGAGGAACACGGGGGAGATCTTAAAAAAAAAAAAAAAAAAAAACTAATACTGTTCTGTATTAAGTTCAAGCAATCACTTTTCTGCGATTATCTATTCTGCCTTTAAAGGGCATCTGTCAGCAGATTTGTCCCTGTGAAACTATCTGATCTGTTTGCTGCATGTGCACTTGGCAGCTGAAGACATCTGTGTTGGTCCCATGTTCTTATGTGCCCGTATTACTGAGAAAAATGAAGTTTTAATATATGCAAATGAGCCTCTAGGAGCAACAGGGGCGTTGCCGTTACACCTAGAGACTCTGCTCTCTCTTCAACTAGTACACCAAACAGTTAAAGTAACACAATCCGTGTGTGGCCCCAATCAAATACAACACCACGACACCACACCACTACTAAATATTAAACAACGTCTTTATTTCAAATACATGTATTAAAATTGCAATATATAATATAATTAATGAATAAAAATGGATACCAATGTGGCAGTAGGCGGCGGAACAGCTGCAATTCGGTCACATGATCAGACAAAAAGGAGATAAAAATAATTCATATAAATGCAGATGCACAATACATTCAATACCTCCCTGAAGCCTCACAACTTCACTATGTAAGCCAGGAGAATAAACAAACGGCAAATAGATCACATGATCAGACAGAGAGGGGTGTTCTAAAAGGGGATGCGTATAGGTGCAAATACACAATACATATAATCCCTCGCTGCAACCTCACACATACCACTGTATAGGCCGTCACAATCGGCAAATAGCAAGTGTGATAGGGGGTTTTAGAATTGCGCCCCTCACACTTATCTCTAGTTAGAAAGTAAGCATAAGTCAATCTAGTGTAAGGCCCCACAGTGTTCCGCTGCCTACTGCCACATTGGTATCCATTTTTCCATTACGCCCCATGACAGCACCTGTGAGAGATCTTCCTCCTTCTGGACAGGAAACAGGAACTTCCCAGATCTTTAAATTGGTCCCATGCCTTCCACCTTCAGTTCTTTCCTGTTTCCTGTCCAGGGACAGGAGGATTTCTTCCAGGTCTATTTTTCGGCTGCAGGACCTCTAGGGTTAAGACGAAACCTAGTGGAGGTACCTGTCGGCGTAAGTCTCCACTAGGAGCCGCTGAGAAGCCCGGCGTCTACAATTTCTTTTTCCCTTCTTCAGAGCCATGGGGGGGGGGGGTGCCTGGGCTGCCTCGTGTCCCTGCCTGCCGGCGAAGTCGCGGCATGAGGGGGGAGCTGCGTCTTCCCTCTCATTGAGGCTGGCTGTGCTGGACGTGCACGTTTCACCGGAAGTGACGTGTGCGTTCCACCGGCCGGAAAGGGAGGAGCTACACATGGCGGCCCATTTGAAAAAGGGAACGCCAGCCAGCGTGGAGGGAGTAGCAGCAGGATCGACCGGCACAAGCGGCACCTACAGCCCTCGATTGGCCCCCTTTACACAGCATGATGATGCAGGAAGAAGGGGATGTACAACAGCGCACCGACAGACAGGAGCAGCTTTTGGAATCCAGCATGGTACTCCTGGGGGTAAGAGGGGTTAACCCCCACCATCTCCCTTTTGGGGAGTTATTATTATGGTCAGGTTAAACTGATGGGCTGTTTTATTAAATGCAGGCTAAAGAGGCCCCAAAGAAAGCTTCCCACAAAAGAGCTAAGGAGTGTGGAATCTGCAAGAGGAAGTTGGATCCATCTTACTCCAAGACATGTTGTCAACCATGTCTGGATAAGTTAGTGGCAGAGGAGTCGCCATCTTTATTACAGAGTATCCAGAATTTAGTAAAAAATGAAGTCCGTTCGTCCGTAGAGGAGCTTAGAAAATCCCTGCCTAGCTCATCCAGGCATAAGAGGGCCCAGGCGGTAGCGGAGGATACTATGGACTCTGCATCTGAGGAGGGCGCTATTGTAGACTCAGATTCCTCTTCCGAGGATTTGACAGGGAAGCTGTTGTTTAGAGCTGAAGATACGGACCTATTATTGAAGGCGGTTAGATCCACGATGGAGCTGGGGGAGGAAAAGGAGTCCAGGTCTAGACCAGAGCTGATGTTTGAGAGCCTTAAGCCCAAAAAGTCTAGAGTTTTCCCCATTCAGGACTGTATCAAGGACCTGATTAAACGTGAATGGGAGAAGCCCGATAAAAAATTCTTTATCCCTAGAGCGGTCAAGAGAAAGTACCCCTTTGATGATCAGGAGGTCTCAGCTTGGCAGGAGGTACCAAGGGTAGACGCTCCTGTAGCTAAGATAAATAAGAAGTCAGCTCTCCCGTTTGAGGATCTAGGGTCCCTTAAAGATCCCATGGACAAAAGGGCTGATGCATACTTAAGGAAGAATTGGGAAGCTTCCACTTCTGCCTTTAAGCCAAATATAGCAACTACCTGGGTGGCTAGGTCATTAAAGCTCTGGCTGGAGGAATTAGAGTCTCATATAGAGAATAAGACTCCTAGGGATCAGCTGCTCGAGGCGATACCAACTATGTCCAGTGCAGTGGACTTTATTTCTGATGCCTCCGCTGACGCATTGAGGCTTTCCGCTAGGGCGGCTGCACTATCCAATTCAGCCAGAAGGTCGGTATGGTTGAAAGGGTGGAAGGGCGACGTAGCTTCAAAATCTAAGCTTTGCGCCTTACCTTGCCAAGGAGATTTTTTATTTGGATCAGCCTTAGATGACATTTTAGATAAGGCATCCGATAGGAAAAAAGGATTTCCAGCACCGTCCTTTCCTAAACAGGGGAAGCCATTTCGGAATAATGAAAGAAGGAAAGCTTTTGGGGATCCAAAGAAAAGGAGGGAGTGGAGATCTGATAAATCAAAAAGTGTGCTGTTTAAATCCAGACCTCAAACATCAAGCTCCACCCAACAATGACGCCAGACCCCAAGTGGGCGGTCGTCTTTCTTTATTTTTTCCAGCCTGGCGAAATATTACCGCAAGCGCCTGGGTAAAGGATATTATAAAGGAAGGCTATGGCCTAGACTTCAAGAGACTACCACCCAGGACATTCAAAGTTACTTCTTTAAATCAAAATTCTCCAAAACAGGTGGCACTTTCGGAGGAAATAAACAACCTCCTGGAAAAGGCAGTCCTTGTCCCAGTCCCAAAGGACGAACAAGGACAGGGTTTCTATTCAACCCTATTTCTGGTCCCCAAGCCCAACGGTACATTCAGACTGATTATAAATTTAAAAGGTCTCAACCAGTATCTGTCCTACAAGAAATTCAGGATGGAGTCCATCTCCTCCACGGTCCTCCATCTGTTTCCCAACTGCGTGATGGCCTCAATAGACATAAAGGACGCCTACTACCACGTGCCCATCCATCCCTTGTCCCAAAGATACCTGAGGGTGGCAGTGAAGATGGGGGAATCAATCGTCCATTTACAGTTCAGAGCACTTCCTTTTGGGGTATCACAGGCGCCGAGGCTCTTCACAAAGCTGATGGCGGAGGTAATGGCAGAAGTAAGGAGGTCGGACATCATTATAGTCTCATACCTGGACGATCTTCTCTTGGTAGGGCAGTCCCCAGAGCAGTTGAAATCTCACATACAGAAGGTCCTGGGGATCCTGATGAGCCTGGGCTGGTTAATAAATTGGGACAAATCATCCCTGATTCCAACATCCAGATGCGTTTTCCTCGGCATCCTGTTAGACTCTCAGACTCAGAAATCTTATCTTCCAGCAGACAAGAAGGAGGGGATTCAGCAGAAGATCAGGTCTTTCAGCAAGGTCAAGGAAGTCCCCTTAAGAAAAGCTATGTCTATTCTGGGTCTGATGACTGCTTGTATTCCGGCTGTGAGGTGGGCCCAATTCAGGTCCAGAATACTGCAACGGCTCATTCTATCCAAATGGGATGGGAGGTCGCTATCCCTGGATCACAAGATTGTGGTCCCGGGTTCGGTAACCCGGTCCCTAGCTTGGTGGGTAAAGGCTTCGAACCTCGGTCGGGGGGTAGAGTGGGTGAGACGCGACCCCTTGATAATAACCACCGACGCAAGCCCTTGGGGATGGGTTTTTTTTCCAAGGTCCTTGGTCAAGAGACCAGAGTGCTCAGTCCCAAAATGCCAGGGAGTTAAGAGCAGTCCTGTGCGCACTAGAGAAAAGTCTCCCTTTTTTGTCTCAAAAGCATGTCAGGATCCTATCAGACAACGCCTCGGTGGTGGCTTATATAAACAAACAAGGGGGGACAAGATCCTATCAACTAATGGAGCTGGCATCCAGGATTTTCTTGTTAATACAGGGGAAAGCTCTGTCTCTCTCAGCGGTTCACCTGAAAGGCTCAGAGAATCACCAGGCGGACTTTCTCAGCAGACACAGATTCAGTCAGGCGAATTGGTGTCTGAATCAGGAAGTGTTTCACCAAATACAGGCCCTATGGGGATCCCCTACGATAGATCTATTCGCCTCAGTGGAAAACAAAAAGTGCAAAAAGTTCTTTTCTCTCAGCAGGGAGGATCAGTCGATAGGCACAGATGCGCTCTCACAGTCGTGGGGGAAGGGCCTAGTCTATGCGTTTCCTCCCATCAGCCTATTGCCCAGAGTGATCCAGAAGATCAGGGGGGAGCAGGCGACGATGATACTAATAGCACCATTCTGGCCAAGAAGAGTCTGGTTTGCTTGGTTGAGGAGACTATCAATAGCCGATCCCTGGGTGCTTCCAGAAAGACAGGACCTATTATATCAGGGCCCTCTACATCATCCGGAAGTCAAGAACCTCCACCTGACGGCTTGGATTTTGAGAGGACATTCTTCAGGTCTAGAGGCCTATCAGAACAGGTCATCGGGACTCTCCTAGCTAGTAGGAAAAAAGTCACCTCCGAAATCTATCTGAGAGTATGGAAAACCTTCCTTCGGTTTGCAGGTCCAGGCTTAGACTTGAACTCACCCAACATCCCGTTAATTTTGAACTTTTTGCAGGAAGGCCTTAACAAAAAGCTTAAACCCAGCACTCTTAAGGTGCAGGTCTCAGCACTGAGTGTCCTGTTTGACTTTCGATTGGCTACTCATCCTTGGGTCAAAAGGTTCATTAGGGGGTCCTCTAGACTATGTCCTATAGTTAAATCTAAGTCAGCCCCTTGGGACCTTAACCTGGTTCTTTCTGCTCTAACCAAGGCTCCGTTTGAGCCTCTGGGGGACATCCCCTTAAAGATGTTGTCCTATAAGACCGTATTTTTAGTGGCCATTACATCTGCCAGACGAGTAGGAGAGCTGTCCGCCTTGTCCTCTTCCCCACCATATACTCAGATTCTGGAGGATAGGATTGTTTTCAAACCAGACCCTGCATTCCTGCCCAAAGTAGTGTCGGTATTCCATAAGTCTCAGGAGATAGTTCTCCCTTCCTTTTGTCAGGACCCAAAGAATGAAGAAGAAAGATCCTTTCATACTTTAGACGTTAGAAGGTGTGTCTGTGCGTATTTAGAGTCTACGAAGGACTTTAGAAAGACCCCGCAACTCTTTGTTCAATTTCAGGGTCAGAACAGGGGCTCAAAGGTTACAAGCCGTACCTTAGCCAGATGGATCAAGAGAGCGATAGGTTTGGCATATTCACTATCAGATTGTCAGGTCCCTTCAGATTTTTCAGCCCATTCCACCAGGGCAGTAGCCTCTTCCTGGGCAGAAAAAGGGTGTGCTACCATAGAACAGATCTGTAGGGCTGCAACGTGGAGTTCCCCCTCTACGTTTTACAAGCACTACAGGTTGGACCTTTCATCTGTGCAGGATATGTATTTTGGGAGAAAGGTGCTGCAGGCTGTAGTCCCTCCCTAATAGTTATCTAGTCTAGCCTCTCACAGGTGCTGTCATGGGGCGTAATGGAAATACTTCAATTACTCTTACCGGTAATATGTTTTCCATGAGTCCATGACAGCACCTACATAATTCCCTCCTTTAATAAAAAAAAAATAAAAAATTATAATATTTTTTATAAAGAATGATGATGAAAAAATAAATAAAAAAGAGAGAAATTTACTCTTTAGTATGGTGCCAAAGAAGAGATATGCCTGGCATATATTTGGCACAGAGTTTTTTTCTATTATGTTTTCTCGCCTATGTTGTTAGTTTTCACTATATATAGGTGCGTTGCTGGTCCCAGGAATCTTGTCAAATACTGAAGGTGGAAGGCATGGGACCAATTTAAAGATCTGGGAAGTTCCTGTTTCCTGTCCGGAAGGAGGAGGATCTCTCACAGGTGCTGTCATGGGCTCATGGAAAACATATTACCGGTAAGAGTAATTGAAGTATTTATGCATTAATTATATTATATATTGCAATTTTAATACATGTATTTGAAATAAAGACGTTGTTTAATATTTAGTAGTGGTGTGGTGTCGTATGTGTCTCTCTGCAACTAACAACATGGGGCCAAAACAGATGCCTTCAGCGGCCGAGCGCACATGTAACAGGTCAGCCAGTTCCATAGGTAAAACTCTGACAGATCCACATTAGAGTGTATTGTCAGACGAACCCACCATTCTTTGCAGGTCCGGCCAACAATCTGATGGAGGACAGAAGGATCGAGTGAACTGAATTTTTCACCTGAGGTGTCTGGAAGTTATTTTTTATTTTTTCTTCTTCCTTTGCTCCCAACTGAAAAAAAAAATATGCGGAGAATTGGATGGACAAATACCGATCGATGTGTGCAGCAGTATTCGTCCGTCCGATTCTCGGCATATTTGCCTGGTTGCAGACGGATTTTCGACCGACTGCATCCATGTAGCTTCCAGCAATGCTGGCTGGATACAGAGATCTGGAAGGTTGATCCCTGCCAGATCTCCTGAACACTAGCATAACACATGCAGATTTTTGCATTTGGTATGGAAACGCTTTGAAATCCGCACCACAATCTGCTCATAAACCCGCATCAAACACATTCATGTGTGCAGGTAGCCAAATTCTTTTGTTGTAGGTCAAAAGTTTTGGTGTTCCCTTCCTAACATAATATCAATGTGTGTACAGGACTAGATAATAGATTGTGTCATGATAATAAATCATTGAGTAAACTTGGACTTAGTTTACCTATCTGATAAACCTAGTTTTCTGATAAAAATTAGGTGTGTCTTGTAAAAAGATAACCACACTTGGTTTCAAAGTTCCCAGGTCTCTGACACACAGGATTCAGGAAGGAATCAATAGGTTTGCTTTGTAAATGATTAAAGGGGTTGTGTCACTTCAAGTGGCATTTATCAACTTAACACAAGGCACTTACTAATGTATTGTAATTGTCCATATTGCTTCCTTTGCTGGCTGGATTCATTTTTCCATCACATTATACACTGCTCGTTTCCATGTTACCGACCACCCTGCAATCCATCAGCAGTTGCCATGCTTGCACACTATAGGAAAAAGTGCCAACCTTTCTAGTGACCGGGACCGTGGGAGCTCACATAGGCCTGTGCTTTTTCCTATAGTGTGCAAGCACGACCACCGCTGATAGATTGCAGGGTGGTCAAATCCATGGAAATGAGCACTGTATAATGTGATAGTGAAAATGAATCTAGCCAGTACGGATGAGCCAATCGACTTCGGTTGAAACATCTGAAGTCGATTCGCATAAGACTTAGTTAGAATACTGTACGGAGTCCGATGAGCTGAAGTTATTACCGTACTTTGCAAAGTCTAACGAGACTTTGGGTAATAACTTTAAAAAAGGAATTTCTACTGTAAAAAAAACTATTACCCAACTCGGGTTCAGTTCCAAGGTACCACTTGGAACCAAACCAGAGTTCGGTAAAAGTTTTTTTTTACAGTACAAATTCATTTATGAAGTTATTACCCGAAGTCTCGCGAGACTTTGCGAAGTAATAACTTCAGCTCATCGGAGCCAATACATTCTTATACTGTACGGAGCTCTGGCTCCGTACAGTATTCTAGGGACGTTTTATGCAAATCGACTTCGGATGTTTCATCCGAAGTCGATTCGCTCATCCCTACTAGCCAGCAAAGGAGGCAATATGGATAATCACAATACATTAGTAAGTGCCTTGTATTAACTTTCTGTACAAAATAAATGCTATTTGCTGAAGTGACACAACCCCTTTAACCACCTCAGCTCCCCTAGCTTAAACCCCCTTAATGACCAGACCACTTTTTACAATTCTGCACTACACTACTTTCACGGTTTATTGCTCGGTCATACAACTTACCACCCAAATGAATTTTACCGCCTTTTCTTCTCACTAATAGAGCTTTCATTTGGTGGTATTTCATTGCTGCTGACATTTTAACTTTTTTTTTATATTAATCGAAATTCACAGAAATTTTTACAAAAAAGACACTTTTCACTTTCTGTAGTAAAATTTTTAAAATAAAACTACATTTCTATATACATTTTTCTCTAAATTTATTGTTCTACATGTCTTTGATTAAAAAAAATGCAATGTGTATATTTATTGGTTTGGGTAAAAGTTATAGTGTTTACAAACTATGTTTCCTGAGGTTCTACAATGCCCAGACAGTAGAAACACCCCACAAATGACCCCATTTCGGAAAGTAGACACCCTAAGGTATTCGCTGATGGGCATAGTGAGTTCATGGAAGTTTTTATTTTTTGTCACAAGTTAGCGGAAAATGATTTTATTTTTTATTTTTTTTCTTACAAAGTCTCATATTCCACTAACTTGTGACAAAAAATAAAATTTTACATGAACTCGCCATGCCCCTCACGAAATACCTTGGGGTGTCTTCTTTCCAAAATGGGGTCACTTGTGGGGTATTTATACTGCCCTGGCATTTTAGGGGACCTAAAGCATGAGAAGTAGTTTGGAATCCAAATGCATAAAAAATGCCCTGTGAAATCCTAAAGATACTCATTGGAATTTGGGCCCCTTTGTGCACCTAGGCTGCAAAGAAAAGTGTCACACATGTGGTATCGCCATACTCAGGAGAAGTAGGGCAATGTGTTTTGGGGTGTATTTTTACATATACCCATGCTGGGTGAGATAAATATCTCTGTAAAAGACAACCTTTCCCATTTTTTTTTATACAAAGTTGTCATTTTACAGAGATATTTCTCTCACCCAGCATGGGTATATGTAAAAAGACACCCCAAAACACATTGCCCAACTTCTCCTGAGTACGGCGATACCACATGTGACACATTTTTGCAGCCTAGATGCGCAAAGGGGCCCAAATTCTAATGAGTACCTTTTTAGGAGGGCATTTTTTGACATTTGGATTCCAGACGACTTCTCACGCTTTAGGGCCCCTAAAATGCCAGGGCAGTATAAATACACCACATGTGACCCCATTTTGGAAAGAAGACACCCCCAGGTATTCCGTGAGGGGCATGGCGAGTTCATAGATTTTTTATTTTATTTTTTGGCACAAGTTAGCGGAAATAGATTTTTTTTTATTTTTTTTCTCACAAAGTCTCCCTTTCCGCTAACTTGGGACAAAAAGTTCAATCTTTCATGGACTTAATATGCCCCTCAGCGAATACCTTGGGGTGTCTTCTTTCCAAAATGGGGTCATTTGTGGGGTGTTTGTACTGCCCTGGCATTTGAGGGTCTCCGCAATCATTACATGTATGGCCAGCATTAGGAGTTTCTGCCATTCTCCTTATATTGAGCATACGGGTAATGAGATTTTTTTTTTTTCGTTCAGCCTCTGTGCTGAAAGAAAAAAATTAACGGCACAGATTTCTTCATTCGCATCGATCAATGTGGATGAAAAAATCTCTGCCAAAAAATGTTTATAAAAAAAAGAGGTGAAAGGCGTCTGCCAGGACATAGGAGCTCCGCCCAACATCCAAACCCACTCAGCCCGTATGCCCTTGCAAACCCGATTTCTCCATTCACATCAATCGATGTGGATGAATAAATCATTGCCGGAATTTTTTATATTTTTTTTATTTTTTATATACAAAGTGTTTGCCAAAGCATATGAACACCGCCCCTCTGATCATAAGCCTCGGCAAACGTATCTTTTTTTTTACTGCAGAGGAGAAATCTCGTCTTGCAGTGCCGCATACACTGACTTTTGTGTAATCTGACAGCAGCACAATGCTTCTGTCAGAATGCATATCAGTGCTGCAGCTGGTTGATCGGTTGGTCCACCTAGAAGGTAAAAAAACTAAACAAAAAAAATAAAAACAGGCTGGAACGCAATAAATTTATTAACATTAACTTTATATAACATTTGAAACAGAACATTAACTTTTATGAACTTTTGGAACCTTAACTTTTTTTGCTTACCTGTGATTTTTTTTTTTTACTTTTATAGGACAAACCTCTCCTTCCCCATGGGACAATGTGCAAAGCGCAAATCGCCCAGAGATGTGGCGAAGTACATTATGCACTTTGTCCCAGGTGAAAGGAGAGGTTTGCAGCAGCTCTGTGTGAAAGGGCCCTAAGACCCCTGTGTGCCTGTCCTGTGTCACGCAATCCCTATACTAAGTGTACCTGTGTGTGGTACTTCCGGAAACACTGCCCTAAGCATAAGGCAGGGTGGTCAGGACAGAAATAGCGGGTGTCACGCCTTATTCCACTTCTGCTACAGACACAACATCTTTTTCGGGGTGGCGCTTAGTTTGAGGTACCAGCAACGACATTGGAGAAATGTCGCTCGTGTAGACAGCTCACTACACTGGTGGTTGGGGCCACGGAACCTCCTGGATACAGGAGGTTCTCGGTGATCTCTTCCTGAAATTTGAGGAAGGATCCTGTTCTCCCAGCCTTACTGTAGAGAACAAAACTATTGTACATAGCCAATTGAATTAGGTATACAGACACCTTATACCAGTGTCTGGTCCTGTGGGAGAGTAAATAAGGAGTCAACATCTGGTCATTGAAGTCCACCCCTCCCATGAGCAAATTATAGTCGTGGACCGAGAGGGGCTTTTCAATGACACTCGTTGCCCGTTCAATTTGGATTGTCGTGTCTGCGTGAATGGAGGAGAGCATGTAAACGTCACGCTTGACTCTCCATTACACCGCGAGCAGTTCTTCGTTACACAACGCAGCCCTCTCCCCCCTTGCAGGACGGGTGGTAACGAGCCATTGGGGGAAGGCCCGGCGACTAGGTCGCGCGGTGCCACAGCAGCCAATCTGTTCTAGAAACAAATGCCTGAAGAGGGGCACACTTGTGTAGAAATTGTCCACATAAAGGTGGTACTCCTTGCCAAATAAGGGTGACACCAAGTCCCAGACTGTCTTCCCACTGCTCCCCAGGTAGTCAGGGCAACTGACCGGCTCCAGGGTCTGATCTTTACCCTCATAGACACAAAATTTGTGCGTATAGCCTGTGGCCCTTTCACAGAGCTTATATAATTTGACCCCATACCGGGCGCGCTTGATTGGGATGTATTGTTTGAAGCCAAGGCGCCCGGTAAAATGTATCAGGGACTCGTCTATGCAGATGTTTTGTTCAGGGGTATACAAATCTGCAAATTTGGTGTTAAAGTGGTCTATGAGGGGCCGAATTTTGTGGAGCCGGTCAAAAGCTGGGTGGCCTCTGGGACGAGAGGTGCTATTATCACTAAAGTGTAGGAAACGCAGGATGGTCTCAAATCGTGCCCTGGACATGGCAGCAGAGAACATGGGCATGTGATGAATTGGGTTCGTGGACCAATATGACTGCAATTCATGCTTTTTTGTCAGGCCCATGTTGAGGAGAAGACCCAGAAAAGTTTTAAATTCTGAAACTTGGACGGGTTTCCAGCGGAAAGACTGGGCATAAAAGCTTCCCGGGTTGGTGGCTATAAATTGAGTGGCATACCGGTTTGTTTCTGCCACGACTAAGTCAAAGAGCTCCGCAGTGAAGTACAGCTCAAAAAACCCCAGTGCCGATCCGATCTGAGCTGTCTCAACCCGAACTCCAGACTGGGCGGTGAAAGGGGGAACTACTGGTGCGGCTGAACATGGGGGCTGCCAATCAGGGTTTGCCAGCACCTCAGGGACTCTAGGGGCTCTACGGGCCTGTCTGTGCGGTGGCTGCGACGGGGGAGCTATTGCACGTGCCACCGTACCAGCTTCAACTGCCCTTCTGGTGCTCGCCACTTCACCATGTTCTACGGCAGTGCTGGTACTAGGTCCAGGATGGGCTGCACTGCTGGTGTATGCCTCACCACGTACCGTAATCCGACAGCGCCAGCCCCACTCTGCTGCCCTTGAAGCGGATACTGCGCAACCTGTGGTCTAGCAACACGGGGCCGGGTACGCCTGGTGCTATCAGGGACCTCAACCTCCTCGTCCGAACTTTGGGTCAGACTGCCACTGCTTTCTACAGGTTCATATTCTGACCCGCTGATTTCGTCAGATGAGGGTTCCCATTCCTCATCCGACTGGGTCAGAAGCCTGTAGGCCTTTGGGTCAGACTGCCACTGCTTTCTACAGGTTCGTATTCTGACCCGCTAGATTCGTCAGATGAGGGTTCCCATTCCTCATCCGACTGGGTCATAATCCTCTAGGCTTCTTCAGAAGAATACCCCTTACTTGCCATTTGGTCAACTAAATTTAGGGGTATTCCCTGAGACTACCCAAGAAAAAAAGCAAGCCTGTCTTACAAATGGGAGGCTAGCGAAGTACAGGAGGCCGCTGCGATTGATAAAAAATATAAAAACTGATTTTTTTATCGCCGCAGCGCTTGTGTAGTGATTGTGCAGTGATAAAAAAAAAATTATAATTTGTCACTGCGGCGGGGCGGGCGTGGGTGAACGCACGTGTGGGCGACCGATCAGGCCTGATCGGGCAAACACTGCGTTTTGGGTGGAGGGCGAGCTAAGGTGACACTAATACTATTATAGATCTGACTGTGATCAGTTCTGATCACTTGAAGATACTATAAAAGTACCAATGCTGATTAGCGATACGCTAATCAGCTAATCAGTGACTGCGGTGCAGTGCGGTAGGCTGGGCGCTAACTGAAGCTAACTACCAAAGGGGCCTAAACTAATGTAAACATAGCAGTCAATACTGGTGAAAAAAAAAAAGTGACAGTTTACACTGATCACTTTTTTCCCTTTCACTAGTGATTGACAGGGGTGATCAAGAGGTTAATTGGGGTGATGGGGGGGGGGGGGGGGGTGATCTGGGGCTAAATGTGTTGTGCTTGGTGTACTCACAGTGATCTGTGCTCTCTGCTGGGACCAACTGACGAAAAGGACCCAGCAGAGAGCACAGAAGCCATTTAACACATTATATTTATAAATATAATGTGTTAAATGGCTTGTGATTCGATTTTTTTAAAAGTCACCAACCTGCCAGCGGTGATCATTGGCTGGCAGGCTGGTAACGAACTTCTCCTGCGACTTTTCCCGGCCTGCGCATGTGCGGGCCGGCTATGCTCGTTATCTCGCGTCTCGCGAGATGACGCGCCGATGTGTCTATGAGGAACAAACCGACCGCCCGCAGGACGCATCCCTGCGTTAGGCGGTCGGGAGGTGGTTAAGGCCTGTTTCACATCTGCGCTTGACAGATCCAGCAGGCTGTTCAGGCCAGGCGCTGCAGGACTTCTGTCTGGCCCCATTAACTATAACGGGGTCTGATGGAGATCCAGCCGCAACCAAGAAAATATGCAGAGAATCGACTGGTCAAAAGCCGCTGCTGCTGGCTCAGCTATTTTCAGCAGTCCCATAGAAATGAATGGAGGGTGGCCGTGCATGTGCGGTACACCCAATGGCACTTTGCGGGCTCCATTCTAATGATAGGTGCGAGTCCCAGACATTAGGGACATATCCTAGAGATATGTCCCCAATGTCCAAGATGGTACAACCCCTTTAAGGCTTGACATAAATGGAGAAACATTGCTGCCATCAAGTTCTATATGAGTTTATTTTTTTTCATGAAAGGTAAAAAGTCTCACCTTCAACATCTGATATGTGTTCTGTGATCTATTGTGAATGAAATATGGGTCTATGAGATTTTCAAATCATTGCATTGTTTTTTAGTTTTTTTTTACATTTATTTACATTTTACGCACGTCTCAACTTTTTAGGAATTGGGGTTAGATAGATGATTAGATAGATATTACATAGATAGATAATATGATAGATCGATATTAGATACATAGATATTACATAGATATAACATAAGTGTTAAATAGTTAGATATTAGAGATAGATAATATGATAGCTAGATAGATATTACATAGATAGGTAGAAAGAAACAAGCACTTATGTATGTTGGTCAAATACCACGTACATATCATCCTATTTATATTTGTGTCAGAATATGATAACATTTTGTCAATCAGTTCACGCACACCCCAAGCTCTAAGGCTGCTTGCAGACGAGCGATACGGATTTGGTCCAGATGCGTTCAGTTAAAAATGTGCGATTCCGCAAGCAAGTTTATTCAGTTTTGCCTGCGATTGCATTTAGTTGTTCAGTTTTTATTACGCGGGTGAAATGCGCATTGATGCGTTTTTCACACGCGTTTTAAAAAAACTGAAGGCTTACAAACATCTCCTAGCAACCATCCGTTAAAAAACGCATCGCATCTGCACTTGCTTGCGGATGCAATTTTCACGCTGGCCCCATTCTCGTCTATGGGGCCTGCGTTGTGTGAAAATCGCAGAATATAGAACATGCTGCGATTTTCACGCAACACACAAGTGATGCGTGAAAAACAATGAATGGGTCTGGATTCAGTGTGGGCGTAATGCGCTCACATCATGCATTGCACCAGCGCGGAATACTCGCTCGAGTGAAAGGGCCCTAAGGCTAGGGCTACACAACGACATGTGTCACGCGACACAAAGGGCACAACTACACTGCAACATGTGTCGCGCAACATTGATTTCGCACCAATGTCATGCAATAATTTCTATAATGATCGTCTATGGTGTCGCACTGCGGCTGCGACAGTCGCATAAAAATCCATCTTGGATGGATTTTTTGCTACTGTCACATCGCGACT
The DNA here is from genome assembly GCF_905171765.1 of Bufo bufo. NCBI lineage: Eukaryota > Metazoa > Chordata > Amphibia > Anura > Bufonidae > Bufo > Bufo bufo. The sequence goes on along the minus strand of NC_053391.1, from coordinate 351,581,215 downwards.
ATCATTATAAAAATTGTCTCGCGACACGTCTAGCGCGACAATAAGGCTACTTTCACACTCGCGTTTGGTGCGGATCCGTCATGGATCTGCACAGACGGATCCGTTCAGATAATACAACCGTCTGTATCCGTTCAGAACAGATCCGTTTGTATTATCTGTAACATAGCCAAGATGGATCCGTCTTGAACACCATTGAAAGTCAATGGAGGACGGATCTGTTTTCTATTGTGCCAGATTGTGCCATAGAAAACGGATCCGTCCCCATTGACTTACATTGTGTGCCAGGAGGGATCCGTTTGGCTCAGTTTCATCAGACGGACACCAAAGCGGAATGGAGACTGAACGGAGGCAAGCTGATGCATTCTGAGCGGATCCTTTTTCATTCAGAATGCATTAGGGCAAAACTGATCCGTTTTGGACCGCTTGTGAGATCCCTGAACGCATCTCACAAACGGAAAGCCAAAACGCCAGTGTGAAAGTAGTCTTTAGTCGAGTGACACATAGAGCACAACTACATTTTGTCGCACCAATGTCGCGCAACAATTTTTATAATGCTAGTCTATGGTGTCGCGCTGCAACTGCGAAGCGACAGTCGCAAGAAAAATCCATCTTGGATGGATTTTTTGCTACTGTCGTGTCACAGTGTAACACCATATAGACTATCATTATAAAGAATTGTCGATCGACATTGCTGCGACAAAATGTCGTGGTGTAGCCCTAGCCTAATTCCCATTCAGGCCTTGAGGTCTTGCCAAGTTTCTGTTTTAGGGGAGATGCCCACAACCAATATGGCGGCTCGGTGACTTCCGGGTGTCAGTTTCCTTCGCTGGGAATTGGCCGCGCCGCTCCTGCGTCACTGTATCCGTGCAGCTTGTTTATCCTCCGCCAGGATCGGGCAGGTCTGTTGTCTGCATAGTTCTGTGTGTATTACATGTAATTGGGGTTACACAGCGGCGGGGCGGGGGCTCCCCGGTAAGTGCCTTAGGGTTAGTAGTGCCGGGGGCCCCGTGTAATCCCCTGCTCCAGAGGCTTCTTTGTCACGAGACTGCTAAATATAGAGGACGGTCTCATATTAGACTGCACATCTCAGCGCTGTTCTCCCCCTGATCGGATGTCTGTGGGCATGTTTAGTCACCCCTGTATAAACGAGGCAGTAGTCTCTGGAGAGGATAGAGTTAACACAGGGTTTGCTTATGTTTATATGTATCACAGTAATGTAAACCTGCCATAGAGCGCTTCACATTAACTCTTTAGTTCCCAAATACATTTTTATGTTTGATACCTAGGACTGTGTAGGCAACATTCATATGACTGCGCAAAAAAGCAAGAAACTGCAAAATAGTCCATTTTTAATGGCCGTTTTCTTCCATGGATTGCCATACTGAGAAACGTCCCGCTTGCATTGTATGGGGGCTGTCTGTCCATAAAAACGGACCAAGTAGGAAATGGCCTATTTTTTGACAGCCGTTGTTAAAAAACTGCAGTGTGAATAGACTGCAATGGTTCTGTGTGAATGTGCCCTTACTGGAGCGAATGCCCATCCCTGTTATAAATGGCCTGTGTGACTTGACCTTCACTATAGACTGTATATATTTGCAGGGCACACGTTACGTTCTAGCGGTTCAGTGTGATAGTCGTAGAACATATTGGTTTCTCTGAAATAGTCATGTGAGATCATGTGAGCGCCTCACTCCTATACCAGGAATGTTCTAATACTCGGATGTTCTAATACTCCCCCCCCCCCCCCCCCCCCCCAAGATCCGGGCTACAGGGCGACCATTAAACGTCACAGGTCACACAGCCACTCATGAAGGTGTAGGGGGGTCACATGCGACCCAGAAATTGATGCTACACAACGTTTGCAAGAAATTCAACAGGTTTGGATTTCTTGAAACGACTTGCGAGTCACAAAGCAATTCTATTCCCTTTTATTAGTTGCAGTGGCAGCACTCCACTGCGCTCTTTGGCCAAGCAGTATGGGACACGGCCAATGTTGCCTCCGCACCCCAAAAAAGTAAAACTTGTTCTATTTTTTTGCGGTGCGGGCGGATCACGGACCCATTCAAGTTGAATGGGTCTGGATCCGTTGCGGCAGCCACACGGATGGTGCCCTGGCATTGGTGACCGCAAATTGCGGTCCGGAACGGCCGTGTGCGAGAGGCCTTAGCCTGAAATGGATTATAGGGAGGAGAAAGGGGGCAAATACCCTGGGGCATCTACCACCCTCCTCCCAACTATTCTGATCAGGGACTAATGAGAAACCTGTGAGCACTCTTTGGAGCTGTATGGTGGGATTAGTAGTGTCATTGGACAGTTGGGGGAGGTATTATGTAGGTACTATATAAGGCTCCATTCACACGTCCGCAATTTCGTTCCGCAAGGAATTGCGGACCCATTTATTCCCCGGACACAGAATTGCGCATCCGCACTTCCGGGGCCGCAAAAAATAGAACAATTGCGGACAAGAACAGGCATATTCTATTAGTGCCGGCAATGTGCGGTCCGCAAAATGCGGAATGCACATTGCCGCTTTCCGTGTTTTGCGTATCCGCGGCTCGTTGGATCTGCAAAACACATTGCGGACGTGTGAATGGAGCCTAACAGTATTAGGGCATTAGATGGAATAGTTGTTTTTAACTTCTAGAATGCAGTTATTCCAATTTGAAGAGGATATGTCGCCTCTCCTGATGTGTGTTTTAAAGTACTTGCATTCCCCATGTAATCATTTTGGAGCATCTCTTCTTATGATTGTATGTTGTGCCATTCCTCTGTTATTCCTGCTACAAGTTATAAATGAAGTGCCAGCTGTCTGCAATAGAGGTCCAGCTGGGTTTTACCAATTGGTGGTGCATCCCTGCGCAGCCTGACACTGTCAGCACTGATTGGACAGTGTCAGACTGTGCAGTGACATATCTCCAAACTGGTAACACCTAGTTGGACCTTTGTTGCAGACTGCTGACCATCTAGTAGGAATAATAGCAGAGTGGCACAACATACAGTCATAAGAAAAGATGCTCCATCATTGATATATTATATAGGGAATGCAAGTACTGTATTTTTTAGACTATAATGCGCAAGAAAATGGGGTAAAGTGGCAGTGCGTCTTATAGTCTGAATTAGGGTTGTCACGATATTAAAATTTTGATTCGATTTCGATACAATAAAGTATTGCGCTACTTGATACCTTTCGCTACCACACAAAAAAATTAAAACACCAAAAAAGCAGTTTGCATTCCGCATTTTTATAGAACGTCCGGCCCATAATAGAACAGTCCTAATTTGTTTTATGGGGGGAATCGCGCATTTTAACCACTTCAGCCCCCAGTGCTTAAACACCCTGAAAGACCAGGCCACTTTTTACACTTCTGACCTACACTACTTTCACCGTTTATTGCTCGGTCATGCAACTTACCACCCAAATGAATTTTACCTCCTTTTCTTCTCACTAATAGAGCTTTCATTTGGTGGTATTTCATTGCTGCTGACATTTTTACTTTTTTTGTTATTAATCGAAATTTAACGATTTTTTTGCAAAAAAATGACATTTTTCACTTTCAGTTGTAAAATTTTGCAAAAAAAAACGACATCCATATAGAAATTTTGCTCTAAATTTATAGTTCTACATGTCTTTGATAAAAAAAAAATGTTTGGGTAAAAAAAAAATGGTTTGGGTAAAAGTTATAGCGTTTACAAACTATGGTACAAAAATGTGAATTTCCGCTTTTTGAAGCAGCTCTGACTTTCTGAGCACCTGTCATGTTTCCTGAGGTTCTACAATGCCCAGACAGTACAAACACCCCACAAATGACCCCATTTCTGAAAGTACACACCCTAAGGTATTCGCTGATGGGCATAGTGAGTTCATAGAACTTTTTATTTTTTGTCACAAGTTAGCGGAAAATTATGATTTTATTTATTTTTATTTTTTTTTCTTACAAAGTCTCATATTCCACTAACTTGTGACAAAAAATAAAAACTTCCATGAACTCACTATGCCCATCAGCGAATACCTTGGGGTCTCTTCTTTCCAAAATGGGGTCACTTGTGGGGTAGTTATACTGCCCTGGCATTCTAGGGGCCCAAATGTGTGGTAAGGAGTTTGAAATCAAATTCTGTAAAAAATTACCTGTGAAATCCGAAAGGTGCTCTTTGGAATATGGGCCCCTTTGCCCACCTAGGCTGCAAAAAAGTGTCACACATCTGGTATCTCCGTACTCAGGAGAAGGTGGGGAATGTGTTTTGGGGTGTCATTTTATATATACCCATGCTGGGTGAGAGAAATATCTTGGCAAAAGACAACTTTTCCCATTTTTTTATACAAAGTTGTCATTTGACCAAGATATTTATCTTACCCAGCATGGGTATATGTAAAAAGACACCCCAAAACACATTCCTCAACTTCTCCTGAGTACGGGGATACCAGATGTGTGACACTTTTTTGCAGCCTAGGTGGGCAAAGGGGCCCATATTCCAAAGAGCACCTTTCGGATTTCACTCCTCATTTTTTCCTGAATTTGATTTCAAACTCCTTACCACACATTTGGGCCCCTAGAATACCAGGGCAGTATAACTACCCCACAAGTGACCCCATTTTGGAAAGAAGACACCCCAAGGTATTCCGTGAGGGGCATGGCGAGTTCCTAGAATTTTTTATTTTTTGTCACAAGTTAGTGGAAAATGATGATTTTTTTTTTTTTTTTTTTTTCATACAAAGTCTCATATTCCACAAACTTGTGACAAAAAATAAAAACTTCCATGAACTCACTATGCCCATCAGCGAATACCTTGGGGTCTCTTCTTTCCAAAATGGGGTCACTTGTGGGGTAGTTATACTGCCCTGGCATTCTAGGGGCCCAAATGTGTGGTAAGTAGGTAAATGACCTGTGAAATCCGAAAGGTGCTCTTTGGAATGTGGGCCCCTTTGCCCACCTAGGCTGCAAAAAAGTGTCACACATCTGGTATCTCTGTATTCAGGAGAAGTTGAGGAATGTGTTTTGGGGTGTCTTTTTACATATACCCATGCTGGGTGAGATAAATATCTTGGTCAAATGCCAACTTTGTATAAAAAAATGGGAAAAGTTGTCTTTTGCCAAGATATTTCTCTCACCCAGCATGGGTATATGTAAAATGACACCCCAAAACACATTCCCCAATGTGTGACACTTTTTTGCAGCCTAGGTGGGCAAAGGGGCCCATATTCAAAAGAGCACCTTTCGGATTTCACAGGTCATTTTTTACAGAATTTGATTTCAAACTCCTTACCACACATTTGGGCCCCTAGAATGCCAGGGCAGTATAACTACCCCACAAGTGACCCCATTTTGGAAAGAAGAGACCCCAAGGTATTCGCTGATGGGCATAGTGAGTTCATGGAACTTTTTATTTTTTGTCACAAGTTAGTGGAATATGAGACTTTGTATGAAAAAAAAAAAAATCATCATTTTCCACTAACTTGTGACAAAAAATAAAAATTTCTAGGAACTCGCCATGCCCCTCACGGAATACCTTGGGGTGTCTTCTTTCCAAAATGGGGTCACTTGTGGGGTAGTTATACTGCCCTGGCATTTTCCAGGGGCCCTAATGTGTGGTAAGTAGGTAAATGACCTGTGAAATCCTAAAGGTGCTCTTTGGAATATGGGCCCCTTTGCCCACCTAGGCTGCAAAAAAGTGTCACACATGTGGTATCGCCGTATTCAGGAGAAGTTGGGGAATGTGTTTTGGGGTGTCATTTTACATATACCCATGCTGGGTGAGAGAAATATCTTGGCAAAAGACAACTTTTCCCATTTTTTTATACAAAGTTGGCATTTGACCAAGATATTTCTCTCACCCAGCATGGGTATATGTAAAATGACACCCCAAAACACATTCCCCAACTTCTCCTGAGTACGGCGATACCAGATGTGTGACACTTTTTTGCAGCCTAGATGCGCAAAGGTGCCCAAATTCCTTTTAGGAGGGCATTTTTAGACATTTGGATACCAGACTTCTTCTCACGCTTTGGGGCCCCTAGAATGCCAGGGCAGTATAAATACCCCACATGTGACCCCATTTTGGAAAGAAGACACCCCAAGGTATTCAATGAGGGGCATGGCGAGTTCATAGAAATTTTTTTTTTTTGGCACAAGTTAGCGGAAATTGATATTTTTAATGTTTTTCTCACAAAGTCTCCCGTTCCGCTAACTTGGGACAAAAATTTCAATCTTTCATGGACTCAATATGCCCCTCACGGAATACCTGGGGGTGTCTTCTTTCCGAAATGGGGTCACATGTGGGGTATTTATACTGCCCTGGCATTCTAGGGGCCCTAAAGCGTGAGAAGTCTGGAATATAAATGTCTAAAAAATTTTACGCATTTGGATTCCGTGAGGGGTATGGTGAGTTCATGTGAGATTTTATTTTTTGACACAAGTTAGTGGAATATGAGACTTTGTAAGAAAAAAAAAAATAATTCCGCTAACTTGGGCCAAAAAAATATCTGAATGGAGCCTTACAGAGGGGTGATCAATGACAGGGGGGGGTGATCAATGACAGGGGGGGGGTGATCAATGACAGGGGGGTGATCAATGACAGGGGGGTGATCAATGACAGGGGGGTGATCAGGGAGTCTATATGGGGTGATCACCACAGTCATTGATCACGCCCCTGTAAGGCTTCATTCAGACGTCCGGATGCGTTTTGCGGATCCGATCCATCTATCAGTGCATCCGTAAAAATCATGCGGACATCTGAATGGAGCTTTACAGGGGGGTAATCAATGACAGGGGGGTAATCAATGACAGGGGGGTGATCAGGGAGTCTATATGGGGTGATCACCACAGTCATTGATCACGCCCCTGTAAGGCTTCATTCAGACGTCCGGATGCGTTTTGCGGATCCGATCCATCTATCAGTGCATCCGTAAAAATCATGCGGACATCTGAATGGAGCTTTACAGGGGGGTGATCAGGGAGTCTATATGGGGTGATCACCACAGTCATTGATCACGCCCCTGTAAGGCTTCATTCAGACGTCCGGATGCATTTTGCGGATCCGATCCATCCATCAGTGGATCCGTAAAAATCATGCGGACGTCTGAATGGAGCTTTACAGGGGGTTGATCAATGACAGGGGTGTAATCAATGACAGGGGGGGTGATCAGGGAGTCTATATGGGGTGATAACCACAGTCATTGATCACGCCCCTGTAAGGCTTCATTCAGACGTCCGGATGCGTTTTGCGGATCCGATCCATCTATCAGTGGATCCGTAAAAATCATGCGGACATCTGAATGGAGCTTTACAGGGGGGTAATCAATGACAGGGGGGTGATCAATGACAGGGGGGTGATCAGGGAGTCTATATGGGGTGATCAGGGGCTAATAAGGGGTTAATAAGTGACGGGGGGGGGGTGTAGTGTAGTGTAGTGGTGCTTGGTGGGACTTTACTGAGCTACCTGTGTCCTCTGGTGGTCGATCCAAACAAATGGGACCACCAGAGGACCAGGTAGCAGGTATATTAGACGCTGTTATCAAAACAGCGTCTAATATACCTGTTAGGGGTTAAAAAAAAACACATCTCCAGCCTGCCAGCGAACGATCGCCGCTGGCAGGCTGGAGATCAACTCTCTTACCTTCCGTTCCTGTGAGCGCGCGCGCCTGTGTGCGCGCGTTCACAGGAAATCTCGGCCATCGCGAGATGACGCATATATGCGTGACTCTGCGCAGGGCTGCCACCTCCGGAACGCGATCCTGCGTTAGGCGGTCCGGAGGTGGTTAAATAAAACATTTTCTGTTACTTTTTATTTAATAACTATTAGCCCCCTTAGGGTCTAGAACCCTTGTCCTATTCACCCTAATAGACATCTATTAGGGTGAATAGGACTTTACACTGTCCCTGCTGTCCTGTGCTTTGTGCACACAGCAGCAGGGAGCCTACCATGGCAGCCAAGGCTTCAGAAGCATCCTGGCTGCCATGGTAACTGATCGGAGCACCGCAATTTCACTGCTGGGGCTCTGATCGGAAGCTGCCACTGCACCACCAATTACATTTCTGAGGAGATGGGGACGGGACCCCACCAATGAATATAATACTGAGGGGAGGGCCACCGCGCCACCGATGATTATAAGGGCTCATGCACAGGAACATATTTTCTTTCTGTGTCCATTCCGTTTTTTTTTGCGGACCGAATGCAGAATCATTCATTTAAATTGGTCAGCAAAAAGAAAACGGAAGTTACTCCGTGTACATTTTGTTTCTGTATTTCTCTTCCGCAAAAAAATATCCTATTATTGTCTGCATTTCGCACTACAATAGTACTGTTCTACTAAGTGCCAGCTGTTCCGTACCGCAAAATACGGAATGCACACAGACGTCATCTGTATTTTTTGTGGATCCGCTTTTGGCGGACCGCAAAATACATAACAGTCGTGTGCATGAGCCCTAATGCAGAAGGGGTGGGGCGCACTGCGCCACCAATGAATATAATTAACCTGGTAATACAAATGTAAGCGGCGGGTTCTGGCCATATCACACAGCCGGCACCCGGCCTCAATGACAGGGTAATCCCGCCAAACCCCGTCAATTAGCCCCTCAGGTGTGAGATTTATTGCAGATTTCCTCTAGCTGAATGTCTCCATTCATTTCAATGGAGATGTATTGTGCACAGAAATCCGTAACATTATTCACACACCATCTGCAGCATAATCCGCCCAAAAAAATGCAACTTTGAAAAATCCGCATTTGTGGATTTTGTCGCGTAAATTTCCGCCATGTGTGAATGCACCCTTACATCACTTATCCCACAAATTGCCTCAATTTGCCCATAGAAGGGATTTCAGAATGTGAAAACGTGACACAGGCGAACCAGGGATCATACAATATAGTAATAGGAGAATTTTACAATTTGGTAGTTCCATAATTTTGTGGATCCAGACATGTAGTTCTTTAATATGTCCCGCCATATGTTGTGTAAGTTACATAATATCCAACATTCTGTGTTTCTTCTTGTAGACTATTGAAAATGTCTGGCATTTTTGAATCTTTACCCTGTTCAGAGTGCGTAGACTGGGGTGAAAAGAGGAACGCTATTGCATCAGTTGCAGCTGGAGTTCTTGTAAGTTAGCGTTACTGTTATTTAATAAGGTATCCAGGAACGTGCATTATTGATGCCGCTGCTTATCGTTTGTCCTACAATATACATTGAAATGAGGCTGTAGTTTTAAAGGAGTCGTCCAGTTTCATGATATTGATGACCTATGCTCAGGATAGGTCATCAATATCGGATCAGTGGGGGTCCGATTCCCGGAACCCCTATCAATTAGCTGTTAGCTCATCCAAGCATTGCATCCACTTGACTGTTTACCTATATGCTGTCTACATTGTAGTGGTGGTGCAGGGTAATTACAGCTCACTCTCCCATTCAAGTGAATGGGACAAAAAGCTGTAATTACCCTGGACCACTGCTACAGTGTAGACAGCGTGCAGGAAAACAGTAAAGAGAACGAAGCGTTTGCACAAGCTCTTTGACCCCTTCCAACGGCTGATTGGTTGGGATGCCAGGAGTCGGACCTCCAGCGATCTGATGTTGATGACCTATTTTTGCTGATACAAAGCTGCTGACAGACATAGGTGAGGACCCGGGACAAGAGGTAATACATGCCTCTGTCCTTGGTTTTTAGTGGACATAATACTGAAAAAAATCAGCGTTGACTACTGCAAGTGCCGCTCCAGCAAGTGCACAGGAAGTGTACTGGTGGTGGGCCTGCAGGCTCTGTATTAGGCTACTTTCACACTAGCGTTCGGAGCGGGTCCGTCTGATGTTTCATCAGACGGATCCGCTCCGATAATGCAGACGTTTGCATCCGTTCAGAACGGATCCGTCTGCATTATTACTTTGAAAATTTTCTAAGTCAGAAAGTAGCCTGAGCGGATCCGTTCAGACTTTACATTGAAAGTCAATGGGGGACGGATCCGCTTGAAGATTGAGCCATATGGTGTCATCTTCAAGCGGATCTGTCCCCATTGACTTCCATTGTGAGTCAGGACGGATCCGCTCGCCTCCGCACGGCCAGGCGGACACCCGAACGCTGCAAGGGTTCAGGTGTCCGCTCACTGAGCGGAGCGGAGGCTGAACGCCGCCAGACGGATGCATTCTCAGTGGATCCGCCTCCACTGAGAATGCATCAGGGCTGGACGGCTGCGTTCGGGACCGCTCGTGAGCCCCTTCAAACGGAGCTCACGAGCGGACAACTGAACGCAGGTGTGAAAGTAGCCTTAGCCACACTACAGCCCCTCCTCTTTGTTACGAGTGACAGCCGTAGCAGTCTCCTTGTGGAACTCTACAACCATCACACACAGCAGAGGAGAGGGGCTATGGTGAGGCGTATACACTGCGCCTGTAGCACACTCCCGGTGCACTCGCCATTGTTATGTGTGCAGTTTATTTTGGCGCTATGTCCAAAAAAACGAGACCTGTGCATTACCTCCTGGGCCCTATCCATGTGTGTCAGCAGTTTTTATATAAAAAAAAACTGCTGACAGATCCCCTTTAAAGGGAAATTTAGACAAAATGATGTCTCCTCCAGCAGTCTGACCATGCTTGTAGTGAACATATTATGTACAGCCCCATTCATACTCTGGCATGCGATTGAAACATCTCAGAGGATAGTATTGTGAAAGTCTGAGCTACATAACCCAATGTATATACCCTTCTGTAGCATTATTCTGAGAGTCATGACCATTCGGCTCTGTTTTGAGTCTTTTAGTTCCTGAATGCTCTGTGAATGTAAGGTCCATATCTGCTATGCAATACACTTCCTTTCTATGCACAGACTTGTTTGAGGTCTACGCCACTCAGACAAAAGAAAACCTGAAAAATCATGCTCTGCTCTGGCATAAAACAGGCAAAGCAATGAGATGAAGAAGGAAATAGAAAGTCACATATCTGTTGTTTTTAGAAAGTGGTACATTCGTACATATATAATAATAAAGGGGGTTTACCTGGCTACAGATATTAATGACCTATCCTTAGGATTAGATCATCAATATCTGATTGGTAGAAGTCTGACACCTGACACCCTCCGCTGATCAACTGTTCATGGCAGCCGCCAGTGTTGGATCTAAAACAGAGAAAGAAGAAGGAAGCAGACAGCGCCGTTCTGTGTGTAGTGGCCATACCGGGTTACTGCAACTCAACTATCGTTCACTTAAAGGGGTATTATCATCTTAATGATCACTGTTAAATCTGTTAATGATTTAACAGTGATAATTTTTCTAAATATATTTAATTAACAAATTCCCACCCCATAGAAGAAAATAAACCTATACTTACCTGACTGTTGTCTTCCGTCTCCCCTGGTTGTGGCCACCGCTCTTCTCAGGAATCGCGGTGGCCGCGCGTGCGCAGACGACTTATCTTCTCCCGGCCGGCTGCGCGCTGTACTGAACGTGCACGCCGAGGCCGCGCATGCGCTATGGTGATTTCTTCCTGGCCAGTATAGTATACTTGCCAGGAAGAAGTCACCAGGGCGCATGCGCGGCCTCGGCGTGCGCGTTCAGTACAGCGCGCGGCCAGGCCGGGAGAAAACATCAATCAAGATGGAGCCCGCCCCCTGACGAAACTAGGAAGTGGACAGCGCGCCGGGAGCAGGTAAGTATTAAACGGCGTGTTGAGAATACCCCTTTAAGGCCTCATGCACACGACAGTATTTTTTCACGGTCCACAAAACGGGGTTCCGTTGTTCCGTGATCCGTTTCCATTTTTGTTTCCGTGTGTCTTCCTTGATTTTTGGAGGATCACCAGACATGAAGGAAAGTGAAAAAAAATCTATGTCAAGTTTGCAATGCAAATGATAGGAAAAAAACGGACGCGGACGACAATCTTGTGTGCCTCCGTGTTTTTTCACGGACCCATTGACTTGAATGGGTCCGCGAACCGTTGTCCGTGAAAGAAATAGGACAGGTCATATTTTTTTGACGGACTGGAAACACGGATGCGGATGACAAACGGTGCATTATCCGAGTTTTCAACGGACCCATTGAAAGTCAATGGGTCCGCAGAAAATCACGGACAACGGACACGGAACACAACAACGGTCGTGTGCATGAGGCCTAAATGGGAGCTGAGCTGCAGTCTAGCTCCATCCATTCTGTTGTTTCTGGCAGCTGCCAGGAACAGCTAATCAGATAGGAGGAAGGGGTATGCAGATGTCGGACCCCCAAAGATAGGTCATCGGTCACTGTAGCCCAAAAACGACTTTAATTTGAATATGGCATGTGTCCAGTTTTTCACAGGTTGGTGGATCATCATTGATGCTGCAGTTAAATATCCTTCTGAAACAGACCTGAATCACTCATACCATGCCTGCGGGGTTATAGCTACTGTAGCTTTTTTAATGTAAGTGACCACATTTACTTTTTACCTTTTCTTTTAAAAGCTGTCTTTACATCATGCTGAAATATTACCAACATACCACCCAGCCTAGTAGGCGTGGAGATTGCTTGTGTAAAGCATCGGGATGATGTCCATTTTAGTAAATTCTTGTAACACAGTATTGTCCCTTTCTCTGTTATTTTTCCTGAAAATCGGTGTGACCATTCTACTTGCCAAATTGGTGTGTCTCTGAATTTATCAAATTAAAGCTGACTATTTCAGTTTGTGTAGTGACACACCTTATTGGCAAGGGGAATGACTGTTAAAGGAGTTGTCCGGGTTCAGAGCTGAACCCGGACATACCCCTGTTTTCACCCAGGCAGCACCCCTGACTTGAGCATAGGAGCAGTTCATGCTCCGATGCTCTCATTTGCCCTGTGCTAAATCGCGCAGGGCAAAGGTATTTTCTGCAGTTCCAGTGACGAACCGGGCTCTCCATAGGGCTGCCAGGAAGCCCGGTGGCGTCACCGGCACTGATAGGTGGGCTTTAGCGCTGCCCTAGCCTATAAAACGGCTAGGGCAGCGCTAAAGCCGGCCCATCAGAGCCGGTGAAGTCCCCGAACACACTGCTGGGCGGAAGCCTCCACCCGGCAGTGTATTATTGTAAATAAAAGAGCCCCTTTCTTGCGCAATCCAGCGCAGGGCAAGGGAGTGCATCGGAGCATGAAATGCTTCGATGCTAACATCAGGGGGGCTGCCTGGGTGAAATTAGCTCTGAACCCGGACAACCCCTTTAATGTATTCATACATTACTAAGAAGATTAATGGAGGAACAACACAATGCAGATGCCCTAGGATTGTTATTTCATAAGGAATACAGGTATTTACCAAAATTGACATGCCAGGAGTGACAGGTCCTCTCTACACGAGCAATGAGAGGGATTTCACAATTCGTCAAAGTCGTTTTAAATTAGCAGTACTAAGCAAGTTAATGATTTCAGATAACTTTTTTTTTTTTAAGGATAAATGCAGTGTCCAATGGCCAGGTTCGTGGTGACAGCTATAGCGAGGGATGTACGGGACAAACAGGTAATAAAAAGGGCTTTGCATGATGTCTTTTTCTGTGTATGTGTGTGTATGTATATATTTTATATATTTATATATATATATATATATATATATATATATATATATATATATATATAAAGAAACTCCATGGCACTTCCAAAATTAATGTGCGTATTTTATTCCACCAGATGCGACGTTTCGGTCCTCACAATTAGGGATCAACCGGTATTGATTTTTTTAGGGCCGATACCGATAATTTGTGAACTTTCAGGCTGATAGCCGATAATTTATACCGATGTTCTGTGAATTTTTATTTTAGAAAAAAAAAATTCCTACACAAATCTGCTGAAAGTGAATATGTTTATTGTTAAGGTGTATTTTACATATTTTTTTTGTAAATCTTTCTTTTTCATTTATACTTAATATTTTTAATTTTTTTAATAACTTTTAGCCCCCTTAGGGACTAGAACCCTTGTCCTATTCACCCTGATAGAGCTCTATCAGGGTGAATAGGACTTCACACTGTCCCTGCTGCTCTGTGCACACAGCAGCATGGAGCTTACCATGGCAGCCAGGGCTTCAATCAAATCGTTTTTATTGTTCAAATAAAGTTGGCATATCACAAGACAGTTTGCGTCACAATTTTTTCTGATATTTTCTCCCCTCCACATCTCAAATACACAGAATTGTATAAAACATTATCATATGTCCATATATTTGATACATCTTCCACAGTCATTGTACATAATGAATATACCAAGATAAAGACAAAACATTTACAGAGTTATTTGACTGTTAAAACCCCAACAACTCCCACCCCCCCTCCCCCAACATCTAACCCCCCCCCCCCAAATCAGAGCATGAATTTTCAAGACCTTTTTATATTACTACATGAGTGTGAGACAACCATTCATTCCACAACTTTTCAAACTTCTGAGGACATCCTCTCCTAACAAACACTCCCTTCTCTAATGTTAACATATCATGCACCTTTCTCACAAATTCATCCACAGTTGGCGGACTCCCCTGGATCCACCTAAAAGCAATCAACTTCCTGGCCACATACAATAGTCTCCCCACTGCCACCTTGACCGCCTCTCCCCCACCAATCTCCTTCACATATCCCAGCACACATATCTTTGGGTCCTTCTGCACCCTCAACTCCAGGTTACGATTAATCAAAGTCAACACCTCATCCCAAAATCTACTTGGCACTGAACAAGACCAAAGCATATGAAACAGATCTGCACCTTCCGCCATACATTTTGGACAATTGTCATCGGTTCTAACCCCAATTTTCCGTAAAAACACTGGAGTTTTGTAGACTCTGTGGATGATAAATAGTTGTGACAACTTGCCCTGTTCACTTACAGACACTCTCGGGACTGCCTCCAATATATCTTCCCACTGTTCCTTAGGGATGTCCCCCAGATCCTTTTCCCATTTTCTCATCCTTGTAAGAGGGAATTCTATCAAAAATTTGTCTAAAAGCAGAGTATACACCTGTGATATCAAACCTCTCTTTCCTCCAGCTGGGAGAACCAGTTTATGGACCACATCCATTTTTGCAATAATGCATCCCTTCCTTATCGTGACATCATAGGCGTGTCTCAATTGCAGGTATTGATAGAACCACACTTTAGGAATGTTGAATTCCTGCTGTAGGCCTTGAAATGATTTAAATACATTAGTCTCGATCAATTGACCTATCCTCATTACTCCATGGGATTCCCAATTTCGGACTCCTGATAGAGAAATGAACTCTGGCAACAAGTTATTGTTCCATATTGGGGAAAGCTCTCCTACCCCACCAACTCCCCTGATCAATTTCACCTTTGCCCACACTTTTTTCATAAGCTCTATAAGCGTTACTTTCTCTCTCCCCCCATGCATCCCTGCACCTTCCAGAATACCCATAAGATCCCTACTACCCAACCAGTGTTGCAGTATCTTCCCCGTCACATCTGGTAGCTGAAATTCCATCCAACCCTTAAAATGTTGACACTGAGAGGCTAAGAAATAAATCCAGGCGTTAGGGACAGCCAAGCCACCTTCAGACTTGGGATATTGCAGCGTCTCCAGCTTAATCCTAGCTTGACCATATTTCCAGATAAGATCTCTAAATATCGAATGTATTTTCCTAAATCTCTCAACTGGGATCCATACAGGGGCATTATTCAATATGTATAGTAACTGAGGCATCATTACCATTTTTAGGAGATTCACTCTGCCCACCACCGACAAAAAGAGTCTACCCCATGTCCTTGCCTTCAGCCTAAAGGTATTTAGCAAAGGAGTTAAATTAAGCTCTTCAAAATCTAGCAGTCTAGGTGTTATATATAGCCCCAAATATTTAAACTTGCCCACCCAGGGAATCAAACTATCTGCCTGCACACCAGAGAGTGCCTGTCCGTCTACCGGCATCAAGGCAGACTTCTGCCAATTTATCCGAAGCCCAGAGAAGCCACCAAATTTATCTATTAAAGCCATGGCCGCATCCAGAGAGCCCCCAGTGCCACCCAGAAATAACATAGTGTCATCAGCATACATTGCCACTTTATTTTGCGTCTCACCATATCTAAACCCCACAATATGAGGTGACAGGCGGATAAGGGCTGCAAGTGGTTCAATTGCTAACGCAAACAACAAGGGTGACAATGGGCACCCCTGTCTGGTGCCTCTGGCCAAAGAGAAGCCATCTGACAGCCCCCCATTAGCTCTGATCCGTGCCTTTGGGCTTGAATACAACACTTTCACCCACTGAATAAATCGAGCACCAAAGCCCATGACTCTCAATGTTTCCCATAGGTAGTTCCATTCAACACTGTCGAACGCCTTGGCGGCGTCTAACGCAAGTAAGGCCCTATCTCCTCCATTATCTGCTGGAATATTCAGACTGGCATATACTCTACGGATATTTATAGCAGTCGATTTCCCAGGCATAAAGCCCGTTTGATCCGGGTGCACTATAGTTAGTATTACCCTGGACAGCCTGTTCGCCAACACCTTCGCCAGGAGCTTCACATCTGCTGTTAATAGCGAAATTGGTCTATAAGAATCAGGAACTTTGGGATCTTTCCCAGGCTTAGGAATAACTACTATGATAGCCTCCTGCATAGAATGTGGTAGCGAACCCGTCTCCAGAGAATATTCAAGAACCTTAAGTAATTCAGGAAGAAGTATCCCTTGCAACTTTTTATACACCTCCACTGGTATACCGTCTGCCCCCGGCGCCTTACCATTCGCCATCCCCCCAAGAGCTACCTCCAACTCCTCCAGCGTGATCGGCTCTTCCAGTCTCTCTCTATCCTCCTCTGATAACACTGATAACTGAGCCTCAGCCAGAAAGGCGGACAAGGCCTCCTCCGAGCTAGACGCCTTGGAAGCATAGAGAGAGACATAAAAACCTTTTAGAATATCTAATATCCCTTTTGTATCCTGGCTACTATTCCCATTACCATCCATTAGCTCTTGTATACAAGAGGAACCCCTCTGTGCCTGAGAAACCACTGAGAGCAAATGCCCAACTTTCTCTCCCTCCTCAAAAGATCTTTGGCGGTAAAAACTATGTTTCCTCTCTGCAACCTGTAGTAGATAACACCTCAGTTGTTCCTGAGCTACCTCCAGCGCCTCACTATTAGCCATGGTGGGGATTCTACCAAACTCCCTTTCAGCCTCTGTTACTTGTACATGAGCTTTAACATCTGCCTCTCTGGATTTAGATTTATGCTTACTTATTTCTTTGATCAGTACCCCTCTCAAAAACGCTTTCATGGCATCCCAGACTCCGTGAATTGAAGCCGTCCCTCCATTAATAGAAAAGTACTCCCTGACCTCCAGAGTAATCTCAGACAAATCACCAAGTACATTCAACCAATGCGGGTTACATTTCCACAGCCTCGGTCCCTGCCTAAGCACGCCCAGGCACAAATCAACCTGCACCAGGGAATGGTCAGACAACGACCGAGGGTGATAGACAACATCTCTTATCAATGGCAGCATAACATCATTAACCAAAGCCAGATCTATGCGTGATAATGAATGATGCGTAGCAGATCTACATGAAAACACCCGCTTATCCGGGTTACGCAGCCTCCAAACATCAAGTAAACCAGTTTCCCTCATAATATTCTTTAGAGCCACACTCCCCGGTGATCCACTGGCTCCTTCTACCCGACATCTATCTATGGAATCATTCAATGTACAATTGAAGTCCCCCACCAGCAGCCACGGCAGTCCAGGGAAGTCCGCCACAAAGGTCATAATATCCCTTATCAAAGGGGAAGCAAAAGGTGGAGGCACATACACTGACACCAACACCACCTGGATCCCATCAATCTTGCACACTACACACACATACCTCAGATGTTCATACCTTATACTTTTATGCACAATCACACTTACGCCCCTGGAGTGAGAGGAATGGATTGCATGTACCACATGTCCTACCCAATTTTTGTTCAGTCACTGCACATTATCATTGGACAAATGCGTTTCCTGCAAACAGCAGATAGCTGGCTGAAACCGACCCAGATATTGAAATATACATTGTCGTTTTCGTGCATCAGCCATTCCCCTCACATTCCAGCTCAACACTTTAATCACCTGTGTCATGATGAAAGATTACATCATGTTTGAATCTCACACTCCATACTAAAGTCACTCTCACATAATTCACGCCCCTCACCCATCTCTGACCCGTCACCCTCCCCCCCCCCCATCCCTCCCCCACCCCAGTAATCAGGCTACTTTGAAAAGTAACCCCAACCCCCCCCTCCCAAACATCCAACTCTAACGCAGGGCAATCTGTAAGCACCATGCCCAATGCTAAACAAAAATCACTTCTGATTCCAACACTCTCCCTCAGGTAGAGAATCCTCTCCACAACTGGGAAATACATTACTTGTCCCAACTTCCTACTCCTGCATCAGGATCTACCATGTGGTAGCAACACTCAATACACTTTATAACAGGTATAACGTTAAAGTGACATTAGGGTGCAATCCTATGCATATATAAAGTGAACACAAACTGCAAACTGTTTCCTTCAAGTGTCCAGGGCCCCACTTCTCAATTGCCTCTCGTGGACGTCCAGCCACTGTGTCGCTTCCTCAGGGTCCTCAAAGAATCTGGTGGATCCCAATGCCACCACTCGCAATCTAGCCGGGAACAACATGGCGTACGGAACTTGTAGCACTCTGAGCCTTTTCTTTATATCTATAAATCTGCTCCTCCTCCGCTGTACCTCATTGAAATAATCCGGATAAATGGACACTCTGACCCCATTCATGACCATCTCATCATTATCCCTTGACTGGCGTAGGATAGTGTCCCGATCTTTAAAGTGTAAAATCTTCGCCAGTATGGGGCGAGGAGGCCTGCCTGGCGGGAGCGGCCGCGAAGGGACTCTGTGCGCCCGCTCAACCGCGTACAGGGAAGATAGGCCCTTCTCATGGAATAACTGGTGCAACCATTTCTCCACAAACTCTGTAGCATTGGCCCCTTCTGTTTTTTCTGGCATTCCAACAATTCTCAGATTATTTCTCCGCGATCTGTTCTCTAAATCATCCGCTTTGGCGTATAAGGCAGCTATATCTTTCCCATTCATTTTTGACGCCATTTGCAGAGGTTGAATAACGTCTTCCAGTGAGGACACCCTCTTTTCCAAATCTGAAGTGCGCTCAGAAATCTTGTGCAGGTCGTGCCTGATTATGGACACATCTGATCTCAGGCTGCCAACTTGTACTGCGAGCACTTTAAGGGTACTGTTGCAGCTTGCCACAGCCACCATTATATCTTTCAGTGTGGGCTCCCTTGTGGAATCAACCCGCAGGTCTACTGGAACTGTTGCAGGGGCTGCAGATTTGAGCACCGGCTGACCGGAAAAAAACGGGTCATCACCGTCCATGGATCCGTCCTCCTGATCAGAGGAGGTAGGTATATCAGTCCCTTTATCACTGGCCGAATCGCCCCCTCCACCGTCCAGTCTGGCATATTTACTGAGTTTAGCAGCCGCGCTCTGGCTCACCGTCTCCTGCAGCGCCGACCCCTCTCCACTTCCGGCGCCATCTTGGCCTTTCTCCATGCGGTCTTGTTTCGCCAGTTTGGACGATTTCCTCGGCGTTTTCAGGCTCCCGATTTTGTCACCGCAATCACCGGACACCTTCCTCACCCCAGGTAAAGTAATTTCAGGCAGTTTGAGTGCGCTTCCAGTGTAAATGAGCAGGATTTTAGCAGGAGCAGTGAACAGTGCGTCTTACTCCATGCACTCACAAGCCACCATTCTCGGCAGCCAGGGCTTCAGGAGCGTCCTGGCTGCCATGGTAACCAATCGGAGCCCCAGGCTTACACTGCTGGGGCTCCGATCGGAGGAGGAGGGGAGAGGGGACCCTGTGGCCACTCCCACCAATGATTAATACTGGGGGGGCTTGGGTGGGGGGGCGCACTGCGCCACCAATGTTTTTAATACTGGGGTGGGGGGCGCACTGCGCCATCAATGATTAATACTGAGGGGGTTCGGGGGGCGCACTGCGCCACCAATGAAGATAAATCTCATTTATTCATATACAGGAGGCGGGAGCTGGCTGTAGAATCCATGAGCGGTAGCTGCGATCCGCGGCACCTGAGGGGTTATCTACTGCGGATCGCGGCTACCACTCATAGAGGTCGGGAGCCGGCTATGTGATTCTGTAGCCGGCTCTCGCCTCCTGTATATGAATGAATGAGAAATTTATCTTCATTGGTGGCGCAGCGGCCACAGACCCTGCCCTCCTCTTCCCATCTGTCTCTTCATTGGCGGCAGCAGCAGCATAGGGGGAGGGAGACACTGCTTCCTTCTCCCCTGTGCTGCTGAGGGAACACGGAGAGCACTGACAGCAGCACGATTTGTGTTCCCCATACGTTATCGGAATATCGGCAAAATAGATGCTGATACCGATAACGGTCAAAATCCTGAATATCGGCCGATAATATCGGTAAAACCGATAATCGGTCGATCCCTACTCACAATGGAACCTTTTTCATTGCTTGAAAAAGGTTCCATTGTGAGGACCGAAACGTCGCATCTGGTGGAATAAAATACGCACATAAATTTTGGAAGTGCTGTGGAGTTCCTTTCTTTATATTTGGTTGGTGGATCGCATCTACAGCCAGCCGCTGGCACTCCTACTTTTCTGTCTTGAGTGCAGTGCTTCCCAGTGTTAAATTTATTTATTTTTATTTTTATATATTATATATATATACATACACACACACTGCTTTGTAGAACAAGTCTAAAGCTGGCCAAAGACCTTAGATTTATGTGAGATGAACCCCACTGATTTCGCCAGAACCAGGCGACGATCTAATGTTTGTGAGGGCCTTCCAACTCTCCGTACATGGTAGATGTTGAGGGAGATGAGGATAGGGAAATTGGATTTCAACTACTGTGTCATTAATTTCTCTGGGAGATAAGCCACTGCCAGACTCCTCTGGTAATAACTGCCTCCGCCTCTTCCAGCTGAGAACACTTGCGTGGACAAACTGAGCAGGGAATCCAGAGTGATAGCTGTCAGCCGAACAAGCTATCTTATGTGTAAGGGTGGCTTAATTTTTTTTATTTAATTTTTTCTTCGTATCCACTCATGTGTTTACCACAAATGACTCCACGCCTAAACCCAGGCCCCGTGACATTTCCATTCCGTACAATTACAGTGTGGGAAGTACTTCCATCCCATACAGTAAATGTAGGAGGCAGGAAGGGGTTAAACATGCATGGGTGGGACTATGGATAAAGCAGTGGTTCATAAAGTGAATAGCACAGAAAATGTCTGTAGTCACATTTCGGCAGATGTGTTAGCCTGCATTCACATTGTGCTTTAGCCCTCTGTAGGGCTTTTCTTTTGGGTTATACATTTGAATACTCAAAAATTGTATTCAGATGTATAGAATGATGGATACGTTGACTTTAACTGGCTAAACTGTTTGACCTGCTTTTTGTTCCTTTCCAGCATTTTTGACAGACAGAATGGCATAGTAGACTGTGCTATTCTGTCCAGCAAAAATGTTGGAAAGGAATGGAAAGCAGGTCAAATGGCATCTTTTGAACTCTGCTTAAACCATTAAAGCCAATGTATCCATCATGGTATATGTCTGAATATAGTTTTTGGGTGTATACCCCCTGAGGAGGGCTAAATTCAATGTGAATGCAGCCTAAGAAGTTCAGTTATTGAGAATCTGTGTTTCAATGGTTTTATCTCAAATTGTCCTCTCACTCTCATCCCACTCACTTTTTGATCAGATGCAATCCGGCTTCAGACCAAATCACTTCCTTGAAACTGCTCTAACCAAAGTTGCCAACGATCTGCTAGCTGCCAAAGCTAAATGTCACTACTCTGTGCTCCTCCTTCTTCACCTTTCCTCTGCCTTAGACACTGTTGACTACTCTCTCCTCCTACAAATCCTCTCTTCCCTTGGCGTCAAAGACCTAGCCCTCTCCTGGATCTTCTCCTACCTCACCAACAGAACCTTCAGTGTTCCCCATTCATACACTACCTCCTCATCATGCCCCATTTCTGTCCCCCAAGGCTCTGTCCTGGGTCTCCTGCTTTTCTCCAATTATACATTCGGCCTGAAGCAGGTCATAGAGTCCGGTGGCTTCGAATACCACCTCTACGCTGACGACACCCATATGTATCTCTCCGGCCCAGATGTTGCTTCCCTCCTATCCAGAATTCCAGCACGTCTGTCAGCAATGTTTTCATTCTTCTCTTCCCGATTCCTAAAACTCAACATGGAGAAAACTGAATTCATTGTCTTTCCCCCATGTCACTCAGCCCCTCTACCTGACCTGTCCATCACAGTTAATGGCACAACACTTTCTCCAGTCTCGCAGGCCTGCTGCCTGGGGGGTAACATTGGATTCTGCCCTGTCCTTTAAGCCACACATCCAAACCCTCACCTCCACCTGCCATTTCCAACTTAAGAACATCTCTCGTATTCGTGCCTTCCTCACCCCTGAGTCAACTAAAATACTAGTGCATGCTCTCGTCATCTCCCTCCTCGACTACTGCAACATCCTCCTGTGTGGCCTCCCATCCAGCACTCTCGCTCCCCTCTAATCTACTCTCAACTCTGCTGCCAGGTTAATCCACCTCTCCCCTCATTTCTCCTCTGCCCCCCACCCCCCGACTCCCCATTGCCCAGTGAATTCAGTTTAAAATACTTATAACTACATAAAAGGCCACACACAGTCCCCTCCTTACATCTCTGACCTGCTTTCCCGATACATCCCCACACGTAATCTTAGATCCTCACAGGACCTCCTCCTCAGTTCTCCTCTCATCTGTTCCTCACACAATCAACTACAAGATTTTTCACGTGCCTCTCCCTTACTCTGGAACTCACTACCCCAACACATCAGGCTCTCCCCCCAACATCCAAACCTTCAAGAGTAACCTGAAAAGCCACCTCTTCAGGAAAGCCTACCACCTGCAATGAGCATGCTGCCACCACAGAGCCACAGGAGCAGCCTATACCCTCACCTACTGTGTTCTCCACTTCCCTTACAGATTGTAAGCTCTTGTGGGCAGGGACTTCTACCCCTCTGTAACAGTCTGTTAATAATTTCTTGTTTACTGTGTTTTTTATTTCTGTGTAACCCCAGCTGGATGTACAGCGCCAGGGAATTAATGGCTCTTTAAAATAAATAATTATAATAATGGTAAATCTGTAAAGACCTTTCTTTGATATATTTTTTTTTGCATTCTAGGTGCTCGAATTTGGCTTTTCATAGGTTTTATGTTGGCCTTTGGCTCTCTGATTGCTTCCATGTGGATATTGTTCGGCGGTTATGTGGCCCAAAGTAAGTATGCTCAAAGCCAAAGATTGGTGTGTTGCACAAAGTAGCTACACCACTTTCACATTGCACACCAAACCACAAAAAATGTCTGTGTTGACTACATGACCATGTCAATGCAGATTTTCCCCTGGCAGCTACATTGTAGACCTTCATATTCCAAAAATATTCTGCTGCTATCCCAAGCTCATGGTTGTGTCCCTAGTCCAGGTCACTGAAACCACTTCATGTTAGGACTGGGCATATATCAATCCAGAACAGTGGGACAGTAACAGCTGAATTATCTTCTGGATAGGAAAATAACAATAGGTGATTGTAAAACCCGTTGAATTTCCTATGAAGTTGAATGGAAGATGGTTGTGCAGCACCGTTTAGTCCTATGGATGCTTCTGCTGTAAGACTATCACAGTGCATCAGAAAGAATACTTTAGAGAAGAAACAACAGTGGAAATTGTGCTGTTTTTCTTGCAGATGCTACTGTGGTGTATCCCGGGATAGCTGTGTTTTTTCAAAATGCTTTTATATTTTTCGGGTAAGTAAATATGCTTTTTACTTTTCTTGTTTTTAACCCCTTGGTCTCATGCACCATAAATATATGGCACTGGGATTCTGTACACTGATGGTGACTAGATTGTGGGGGCACAGCATTTTTCCCACATGGTCACAAAATCATAAGGGAGGGGGTCCTGGGTGGATTTCAGGAATCTCCTACTAGTTTGGCTCCATTTTTATGTAGGCCCTCGGGCTAAGGATTCTCAGTAGGCCCCTTTGAGGTGTCACACGCGGCAGTAAAACAGCATGTATTGTAGATATTGCCAAAGATTTCACCTATGCAATATTTTAACCTGTTCTGCTGAATGAAATAATTAAAGGTGGTCATATACAATAGAATGATAAATGTCAGCCGAACTCAAAAATTTTGGCCTAACTTTCCGACCAATTTCAGGGTGTCCTTATTCTCCCCTCTGATGGCAAATGGTGGGAAGAAAAGCATGCTGCACAATTTTGTCTAGACTCTGACGAACCCCATAACAGTCAGTGAGGTCCATCTGGCTTTCAGTTATGTGCCTAATCCAGTACTTTAGTTATTTTCCATGTTCTATTCCTAGGATGGAGCAGAACAATGGAAATAAGTAGTGCAGATCTGAGCATACCCTTAGATGAAGCACTTTAGCAGTACACTGTCTTTAGATATAATATTCTGTATCGTGAAAAATCAGCATTCTAGGGTCTACAACTAAACTATCTCTTCAATGGCACTACTCCATGTATGACAATAAAACTTTAAATATAGACATACTACCATCATACAAGAAGCAAATATATAATATAATATAAATATATATATATTACTTGTTACTGAACAAAGCACACTATACCATCATTACCAATAATACCACTATACAAGTGCCAAATAATACCACCACACAATGACCACATATTAGCACCATAGAGTGACTGACTATTACCATGGTCCTTTTACTGAACAAAAACCACTATAGAAAGACCAATATTACCAGACTACAGTGACCATGTAATGGTAGATACCAGTTTACACATATACTCTGCAGACTATATAAGTGATTACAGTACATTTATATCCTGTGGCTTGCAGATGATATCCTTGGTAATTGATTGTTATCTTCACTTCCCCTTTCCTTCTCCATCTGGTTCAGACCACCATGATGACTTTGCTCAACCACGACATTTCTCTGTAGAATTTGCCACATAGACATCTTTGGCTCCTTGCTTTTTCAGCACCCTCCCCACCTAATACTCACCTTATAGGCAGCACACAGTGTGCCACACATTAATAATGTACCCTCGCTTCAATTAGTGTCTGAAACTGTAATAGTGCCCTCTTTGTGCCTCACTCAGTATTTATTTTCCCTTTATGCACCTGTTTGTAAAAATGCCCCCTTATATGCTAGCGCTGTGGTGGCGAGAGATTCATTCTAACACATGCACTGTGAGTTGTAACTAGGTTAGGATCGTGCACAATGTACAGCACTTGATCATAGAAGTACTAGGAGCATATAGTTGGAACGGGAACGCAGCGCTGGCCCATACAAAAATCTTTTAATAAGTATCAATGAAAAAGTTGTCACTCTAATCAAAGGGTGACATGAAATAAAAAAAAAATGTATTGGATAAACCCTTTAATCCATGTTTCAGAGGTTGGCCGTTTTACAAAAATCCATAATGTCTAGCAAACAATGCATGCTGCAGATTTGAAATGTTTCTTTTACAACATAAGTATTGGATTTTATGAGAACCCCATTTTCACCCTCATATGTAATATTAAAAATAATAAAATGCTAAACTGTAGGTACAAAATTGGAGATATTCTAATCCATTACCACCTTATTGGGTCATTTTGGTTTATGAGGGTTTTGTGAGAAACCCCGTTCATATACATTATTTAGCACATGGATCTGTACAATGTATGGCGCTGTGCTTAGTAAGATGCGAGAAGGTCGCAGTGCCCACAGGAGCACCGCTGCCTTCTCAAAACAGGTGATTGGCGGGGTCCCTGGTGTTGGACCCCCACCAATCAGATACTGATGACATATCCAAAGGAAAAATAAATCTCAGAAAACCTTTTTAAGAGAGAAGTCCCAAAATCGGGACATGAGTGGGGGACCTGGTGTGTCCATGCATTGCATGCAATAATAAGGGGCATTTAGAGGAGGGAAAAATACTTTTCATAACATGCTGTTCATACAGAAATTATATTCTTCACATTTCATAATCCTAATTAGATTTATTTTCTTTTACAGGGGACTGGTTTTCAAGTTTGGTCGGACTGAAGATTTATGGCAATAAAGAACACTCACACATTACATCGCTTTGCACATTCCCATATGACTTTTTTCAGACCCCAACCTCTTTGCTATTATGAATGTTGGACGACTACTTGTATTGTAAGCTGTTAGTAACTTTATACAAGTCCTTGCACTTTTTGTTTCAACACAAATACTCTGTGGTTTCTATGTATGGATTTTGTAAGAATAAATGAAGTGTTTAATAAAAGCCAGTACTGGTGTTTAAACTGGTTTGGGATCTTATTATAAAGATATAGTATAGACCAGGCATGCTCAACCTCTGGCCCTCCAGCTGTTGTAAAACTACAACTGCCACAATGCCCTACTGTAGGCTGATAGCTGTAGGCTGTTCGGGCATGCTGGGAGTTGTAGTTTTGCAACAGCTGGAGGGCCTCAGGTTGAGCATGCCTGGTATAGACCTAGGACGGCAAGGTTCCTGTCCGGGGCCTCAGGGACTAGACTAAGAGAAAAGATTACGGTAGGTTCTTCTAGGAACCGCATAGGGACACTAACTATACCTGCTGCAGATCTCCACTCCTTGACTTCTGCATTGGAGCTTTACCATTCACATGTTCCTGAATTCTCTAAAGAAATTTGTGTTGCTGTGATGTGAGATTAATTTGGGCCTTTTGGATATTTTTATAAAAAATTATAATACACAATTCCAAGAGAAAGACCAACATGGAGAAAAACAAAGCTACAGTGAATGTTAAGAGAAAAAAAAATCAAACACATTATAAAGTCATAGAATTTTTTTAATTTAAAATAATAATACAAATGATTCCTATTATATGCATGAAAAGTAGTTACAGCTAAATAGTTACTTAAAGAGGCTCTGTCACCTGGTGCTAGCATACCCTACTTGGCATATAGCCAGGTAGGGCTGATAACGCTGACAAAAAGCATACCTTTCTTCTTCTTCTATTAGGTCCTGTTTGGCAGGAAAATCAACTTTTAAAAACATGCTAATGAGCAAAAGGAGCATTCGGAGGCGGGCTTAAGCCTTCCGAGCACTGCTTCTGTGACGCCCATGTAATTATACTGCCGCCCCTTATTCTAATAATCACACCCCCAATCCTTTTGACTGACAGCGCTAGGCCCACTGGTCTAGAGCTGAGATCCTGCTTCTGCGCACTCACATCTATGACGGCGCGTGTGCACTGGACATTTCCCATTCCTCTTGGCTAGTGTATTCCTCTGGTGCGCACACGCTGTCATAGATGTGAGGGCGCGGGTTCTCAGCTCTAGACCAGTGGGCCTAGCGCTGTCAGTGAAAGGGATTGGGGGTGTGATTATTAGAATAAGGGCGGCAGTATAATTACATGGGCGTCGCAGAAGCAGTGCTCGGAAGGCATAAGCCCGCCTCCGAGTGCTCCTTTTGCTCATTAGCATATTGTTAAAAGTTGATTTTCCTGCCAAACCGGACCTAATAGAAGAAGAAGAAAGGTATGCTTTTTGTCAGCGTTATCAGCCCTACTTGGCTATGTGCGAAGGAAGATATGCTTGCACCAGGTGACCGAGCATCTTTAAAAAGGTTATCTCATCATAGATAATACCACCAGGATGTTTGATAGGTCGGGGAAATTTATCATCAGTGTCTGATTGGTGGGAGTCCTAGGAAAGTGCTGTGCCACTTTGTCTCCTGTCCATATGAAAAAAGGCAAGCAGAATGAACAGGAAGTAGCATTATTGCCACTGAATGGAAGCCATCTCCGGAAATCCACCTGTTGTGAAGCTACAACTACACACATTAACTAAGATGAACCCCATTCCTCTTTTCCGATCTGAATATAAATAAATGTATAGTTGTAGCCTTTCCTTCATAATAAGGGCTCATACACATGACCGTATGCCCTCTGAGACATACGGTCCGTGAGCGGGCCACATGTCCCGGAGCGACATACATCGTACGCACAGTATCATAGGTTACTATGATACTGTGCGCATCAGGCCGCCCGCGGGACTATTGTCCTGCACTCATATGATTTATATGAGAGCAGGACAATAGTCCCGCGGGCGGCCCGATGCGCACAGTATCATAGTAACCTATGATGCTGTGCGCTCCCGTGCACACAATGTATGCCACTCCGAGACATATGGCCCGCTCACATAGTATCCAATGGCCTGGGCGGGGCTAAGCTCTGTTAACTTCAATGGAGCTTAGCCCCGCCCAGGCCATTGATACAAGTCGTGACGTCACTGGACCTATGGTAAACAGTGAGAAGGCCGCGGCACTACTGCCAGCGCCGCTGCCTTCTCAAACAGCTGATCGGCGGAGGTCCCAGGTGTCGGACCCCCGCCGATCAGATGCCCCCGCCGATCAGATGCTTATGATCTATCCAGAGGATAGATCATCAATTTAAAAAAAAATGCAGAACCCCTTTAAATGTCAACAAACGGCATCTATCGACAAACCAGTTTTAGGGATGAAACAGAATAACAAGACACAAGGGTGTAAGCGCCACTCTCTACGCAACCAGGGTGGGAAGAGTAATAGTAGCCAAGGGACCAGGACGACAGTCCTCCAAGTGGAGTGGTGAATCCTCCACACAGTACAGTAAAATACAGTGATGGTAATGATAAGTAGATAATTTAAAAATACCAAATATAGAAATAAGAAAATCAATACAAATATATATAAAGTTAAAACATCAATGATAATATTTTTTAAAACTTGTGACACATACTGTGATGAATGATAAGGTAAAAACAATCCAGAGTGAAACTCTGATGAACTCACTTCACAGGGGTGTTGCCACCAGGATAAAGCTCAAGACACCTGGGGCATTACCCTCCAGCCGGGATTGCCTGTAGTGTGGTAGAGATGGAAGTCAGTGCTCCAATCGTACAATAGAGATGATAAACAGCACTCGGGTCAGCAACTTCTTCATCAATCGCTTTATTGCAAATATATGCGGCTCATCGCGTTTCGGGGAAGGCAAAATATCCCCTTCATCAGGAGCAAGAATACCAATAATAGAGACCGACAATACACTTGTCGATGAGGGGTACACGTTGGGTATCATTGATAAAAAGGAGAGCCACTTCCTCAAAACACTACATTCATCTATGGCACGTTTCTACTTTCTACCTAAGATACACAAATCTTTAGTAAATCCGCCAGGGAGACCCATCATATCAGGGGTGGGGTCTCTCACCTCCAACCTGTCCGATTACATAGACAGTATCTTGCAAAACTACGTTCTCGAGTTACCCTCTTGCCTACGGGACACTTCCCATCTGATTACCATTCTTGACCCTTTCATTTGGAAAGAAACTTACAGATGGGCAACACGACGTTAGTTCATTGTATAGTAATATAACCCATTCCCTTGGTATACAAGCAGTTGAAAGTACTCGCTGCTGACTCTTTGATGCCCCCATCTCAGAGAACCTTCATTCTAAATTCCATACATTTTAGTCCCTTGGGCTACTATTACTCTTTCCACCCTGGTTGCGTAGAGAGTGGCGCTTGCACCCTTGTGTCTTGTTACTCTGTTTCATCCCTAAAACTGGTTTGTCGTTAGACGCCGTTTGTTGACGTTTAAGTTCTGTCGGCCAGATTTTTACCTATTATTTGATCACCAAGTGTATAGCTTTGCTAGCACTATTTACAGCTGCCTTCTCTATCTTTCCGCAACCCACCTGCCTCTTCCCTTTTACTTTTTCCAATTTCCCTCCACTGCCATCACCTTTGGCACCTCTGGTTTAACACTACCTTCGGAATACGTTTGACCCAGGTAGCGTTTGTTAACCTCCTCCTCTTTTTTTCTTTCTTTTTTACGTGCCCAGCTGAGGATATGACAGCTGTCTTGTGCTGTATATTAGCTATAATAAATGAATATATGGATGACATGAATCTGATGTCTCTGGATAGTTCCAAATGAAGAATTCCTGTGTACAATAATACATAGAACTAGGTTTGACGGGGTGAGTCATAGAGCCAGAGCAAGAAAAGGGATGAGCCGCTAAAATAACCAATTTTGTATTACAGCTACTACATAGTCGACACAGCATTCTGCTTCCAGATCCATCGGCTGTTATGGCTCCAGCACTGGGAGCTTCAGCAGAAACAGCTAATTGGTCGCGGTGGCTCGTGGGTAAAAGGAGGAAAACCTCTTTAAATTAGCCGAAAACGTCTTTAATAAAAATGCCTACATAATGTAGTCTAGATTATAGTCACTGTTATTTTAAACCCACCAGTTGCAATTTTGATTATATATTATAAATATAGATTGAAAACATTGTTAAGATAGACAGCTGTGGGGGTTATCTGTTATCCTGGTCAGATATGGGAGTCCACATGGGGAAACTGCAAGAAAACAATACAAGAATTGGTAGAGCACATATACACAAACCAAAATATAGTTGAATAAAAACAGCCCCCTTACTAACAGTCAACTGGATACATTGAAAATTATTTGAGACCACCAAAAATTGCATTGAAAAGTGGTCTTCTAGGATGGCCATCTGATCCATCATCAAAGGGTTCCATTGTAAAAGAACGTATACATTTAACATATACATTTTTTGCTGGACTCTGCAATATGGAAAAGCTTAGTTTACTATGCTTTCTCATCCTTTTTTGCTGACATATACTGTATGTTAAATGTGGGATAGATAAAGATGTGATGTGAACAACGCCTAGAGGGGGTTTTGGTTTTCATTTTGTTTTTATTCTCATACTACGGTAGCAGATAACAAATTTGGAGCAATTGAAAGATTCAGAATGCCATGCCTTATGAGAGGGAGAAGACTCAGGGGCAGCTCACCCACACATCTTTAGTTTGTGGTCATGCATGATTATATCATCTATGTTGAGCAGAGTTGCTGACCCATAAGTGTGTGAAGCTTACATGCAGCATGGCTATTCTGAATGTTGTGACAAACCTGAAAGACAACCTATTAAATAAGTGTAAGTACAGTAAATGAAAGTGGAAAATTAATTTAATGATCTACTTTTTTATAACCTACCTCCCAATATGACTGATCATGAAAGAAATGCCATTCCTTTGGTGGCCTCAGTAGCTTACATTTAAGCAGGAGACCTGTATCAGGAATAAAGTGGAATATGAACTGGCATCAATTTCTAGAAAACAAGAGTATGAACACGGTAAAGGCTAGAAACTCAGGCAGGTCTTCTTCTTGTGGATAGGTAGTAAGGGACCACATTTGTTCTGAATGTGATGTGATCTAATTACACTGGGCTATTTTAGAAATTTAGGGGCGTCTAAAACGCCGGTCTTAAAAAAGTTCTGCACTGGTGGTGGATCCGCCAGAGTTATGAAGAGGTTCCGGCCTCTCCATACCTTCTGCACATCCAGCGCCACTTCTAAATGTAAGATAGCTTCCTAGCAGTCTTTGATTTAGATAATTTTCTTCGCCTAAGGGCTCATGCACACGACCGTATGCCCTCCGAGACATACGGTCTGTGAGCGGACCATATGTCCCGGAGCGGCATACATCGTGCGCACGGGAGTGCACAGCATCATAGGTTACTATGATGCTGTGCGCATCGGGCCGCCCGCGGGGCTATTGTCCCGCACTGATAATATCATATGAGTGCGGGACAATAGTCCAGTGGGCGGCCTGATGCGCACAGTATCATAGTAACCTATGATACTGTGCGCACGATGTATGCCGCTCCGGGACATATGGCCCGCTCACGGACCGTATGTGTCGGAGGGCATACAGTCGTGTGTATGAGCCCTAAAACAGGCGTAGAAAATGGTGAATGAGATGGGCCTGCCAGCCCGTCCACGCTACGCTCACAGTTTTAGAACTAGCGTGAGCGGGGCAACGTCGCAGATAGCCTGTAATACGCCTAATTTAGGTGTATTTCAGCTTAGTAAATGACCCTGAATGTATATATTTGTCTTTATTTTGGAATTCTACATTTCAGTTCAGTAACGTTCCTCCAGTTATCACAAATTTCCAAAATTACTAAAATATTCATCTAAAGGTTGCCATACACAGTGGTGTGCCTGTGCCTCCAGGGGGGTGCCAGAAGCAATGAGCGCTTCCATCAATACAGATGGAAGCGCTCATTGCTGGAGCACTGACGCCCACATACTGCAGCGGGGCACGGGAGCGCATAGTTCCTTGCCCCGCTGCCTATGGTAGTGAAATCCGGGCACAGGCGTGCGTGATGACATCATCATGCGCGCCTGTGCCAAGACGCAGCAGCACAGGGAAGTGTGCGCGCCTACCTCTGCGAGCAAGTGCCTGGACATAGGTGAGTATTTAGATTTCAGTTTTTTTTTTCTTTTATGTGCCAACTTTGGGGGACACAGGAGGACATGTGGGAGAAAAATATTATGGTGGGATACTGTGTGGGGGCAAATTATTATGGGTGGGATACTGTGTGGGGGCAAATTATTATGGGAGGGATTATGTGGTGGCAACTTATTATGGGAGGGATTACTATGTGGGGGCAATAATTATGGGAGGAATGACTATGTGGAGGACAAATTAATATATGGGGCAATGTGGGGGAAACTACTGTGTGGGGCAAATTACTATATGGGGCAGTGTGGGGGAAACTACTGTGTGGGGGCAGTGTGGAGGAAACTACTGTGTGGGTGGCAGTATGGGGAAAACTACTGTGTGGGGGAAACTACTGTGTGGGAGCAGTGTGGGGTAAATTGCTGTGGGGGGCAATGTGGGGGAAACTACTGTATGGGGGCAGTGTTGGGGAAATTACTGTGTGGGTGCAGTGTGGGGGAAAATACTGTGGGGGCAGTGTGGGGGAAATTACTGTATGGGGGCAGTGCAGGGGAAATTACTGTATGGGGGCAGTGTGGGAGAAATTACTGTGTGGTGCAAATTATTATATGGGGCACTGTGGGGGAAATTACTGTGTGAGGGGGCAAATTACTATGCAGGGATTACTATGGGGGCAGTGTGGGGGGCGTTGCTATTGGGGAGCGACTGTAGGGGCAATTCTATTATTTCTGGGGACACTATACAGGCATTATTACCTGGAGCACAATATAGGGTGTTATTATTACTGGGGGCACTCTAGGGGACATTATAACTGCTGTAGACACTATAGGGACATTTGGGGTAATTTATCAAACAGGTGTAAAGTAGAACTGGCTTAGTTGCCCATAGCAGCCAATCAGATTCCACCTTTCATATTTGACAGCTCTTTTGGAAATCCAGTTCTACTTTACACCAGTTTCATAAATGACCCCAATTATGTCTACTGGGGTCACTATTTTTTCAGCCGTATTTTACCTAGGACATTGGGGGGCACAATGGGCACAGTATTGGGGGTGGCAGCAGGATGACACTGTGGGGACACCAGGATGGGGAGGTTGATGGAAAAACAGAGAAATCTAATGTGTCTGTATTACAAACTCTGTAGAGACCAGATACAGCTGAAAGAATTTGTCATGGCGATCTAA
The DNA here is from genome assembly GCF_905171765.1 of Bufo bufo. NCBI lineage: Eukaryota > Metazoa > Chordata > Amphibia > Anura > Bufonidae > Bufo > Bufo bufo. The sequence continues at coordinate 351,547,727 of NC_053391.1, read as the reverse complement.
CAGAGGAGAAGAGGAAAGAGAAGATCTACATGACAGGAGATGTCCCTGGATGTAAGAGGTATGTTGTCAAGTATTGGGGGGTGGGGGGTTGCCAGAGAAAGGACACGCCTCGGGTGCCAAAAACCCTAGGCACGCCACTGGCCATACATTAAGGATTTTTGACTGCTATTCTCCCTGCAATTATCGTCAGCACATCTCGCTGTGTAATCAGAGATGCGCTGCCGATAATCAACACAAATAAATGAGGGAGGGACGACTGCAGTAAAAATCATTCCGCCCCCATTCACTTCGCACCGTTCTGTGTAAGTGGTCGATGCAAATGAGTGCTGATTGAATTTTTTTTGTGGCCCCTTGAAATAAAACAATGTAACAATGCAGCCCTCAGACCAAAAAAGGGTGTGCACCCCTGGTCTAGATGTTTTTTTTTACTATTGGCCAGAACGTGGTATCTAAGTGGGCTTCAGTCATTCTGTATGCATTTCTTGTTCTCAGGGTGTATACCGGTACATTGTTTACTTAGATGACTGACTAGAAATTATCTACAGTGAAGATTGTACTAACCTGTAAGAATTCCACCACCTAGGCTTAGCATCAATGTTAGAAGGATACAGCCACAACCAACTAGTGCTTGAAATCTTGATCTGTAGGAAAGATTAGAAGTGTGACCCTAAGCTGGCCATACAAATACACAAGATAGCTGTCAACACAATTGTTTGTCCTTCGGTTATTTCTCCCTATCTTTCCATACATGCGTGCTTGGTTTGGCTGAGCACACATATGTAGTGAACAGCTGGAGGGGAGAATTCTCTGGCAGCAGGTTATCATCTCCCCCAACATCATCCATCAGGGAAGAGCCGGAGATGCCACCACACACACCAGATGGTTATCTAAGCCCGCCAAAATTGGCATGATCAAATGATGCACATCTAATGTGTAAGACCAGCTTAAAGAGGACCTTTCATTGTTTTTGTTTTTTTAGTTTAATTAAATACCTTTCTTTGCCGGGCTGATGCTGCCATCCTGCCTGTTTTTTTTTTTAAAAATCGTTCCTACGCCCCGCTGTGCCCCCCTGCTGTTTTCCCGCCCAGTATGTTAATACTGAGCATCGGTACAGGGAGGAGGAGACGCCAGGGTTTCTCAATAGGCGTCTCCTTCTCCCTGGCTGTGCCGCGATCCAATCACAGCGGAGAGCGTCACAGCCAGGGAGAAAAAAAAGCTCACTTTCTCCCTGGCTGTGATTAGATCGCGGCATTGCTATGTGTTGATGTAGGAAGATAAAGATCTCTACTACTTATAAAAAATAATATGTATGTTTGTTTTGGAGTATAAGTATTATTAATATTAATCTTAGTATACAGATAACTAGATGAGGTTCAGGGTTTACCAGTTTGGCAGGGTTTATTTGGCTTTGGCAGAAGACCTCTATGGTACCATTGGAAAGTGTTATTTAAATACAGTGTTGGACCAACAAAAGTTCAAGGACTTTTGTTTGTTTAATTTGATCTATTTGATGCAGGGATGGAGAGGAAACCACCCCATCAACGGCTTTTTCTGACATGGACTAAGATCAACCTGTTGGCGACATATGATGTACCGGTACGGCATGATGTCCCGGTACTTAAGGACACATGAGGTACCGGTACGTCATGTGTAGTTCCGATCACCGTTGAGCAAATCATTGAGCAGGCACCCTGGGACAATGCGCGGGGGGGGGGGGGGGTCCCGCCGTATCGGCGATTCAGACCTGCGGTTTGCGGCGTTTACGGGAATTGCGGCGGGCGGTCGGAGGTGCCATCGGGTCCCCGTGCGGCTGTAATGGGGACCCAATGGCATGGAAGGCAGCGCGATGCCTTCCTTAGGCCTCGGAGCTGCCTTCCAGTGAAGAGCTGGTGAGATCCAGCCCCCTGGATCTCACAGGCAGGAAGCTGTATGAGTAATACACACTGTTACTCATACAGGCAATGCATTCCGATACAGAAGTATTGGAATGCATTGTAAAGGGGATCAGACCCCCAAAAGTTGAAGTCCCAAAGTGGGACAAAAAATTAAGTGAAAAAAAGTTGAAAAAATAAAGTTTTCCCCCCCAAAAATTAAAAGTTTCAAGTAAAAATGTAATTTCGCCCAAATAAAGTAAAACAAAATTGGTAAAAAATAGGGGGGGGGGGGAAAGTTGACATATTAGGTATCGCCGCGTCCGTATCGACCGGCTCTATAAACATATCACATGACCTAACCCCTCAGATGAACACCGTAAAAAATAAAAACTGTGCTAAATAAACAATTTTTTTTTGTCACCTTACATCACAAAAAGTACAACAGCAAGCGATCAAAAAGGTGTATACCCACCAAAATAGTACCAATCTAACCGTCACCTTATCCCGCAAAAGATAAGCCCCTACCTAAGACAATCGCCCAAAAAATAAAAAAACTATGGATCCGAATATGGAGACACTAAAACATCATTTTTTTTTGTTTTAAAAAAGCTGTTATTGTGTAAAACTTGCATAAATAAAAAAAGTATACATATTTGATATCGCCGCGTCCGTAATATCGTAGAAAAAAAAAACATGTAAAAAAAGCCATTTTTTGTCACCTTACATCACAAAAAGTGTAATAACAAGCAATCAAAATGTCATACGCATCCCAAAATAGTGGCAATCAAACAGTCATCTTATCCCGCAAAAATCATACCCTACCGAAGATAATCGCCCAAAAACTGAAAAAATTATGGCTTTCAGATTATGGAAACACTAAAACATGATTTTTTTTGTTTCAAAAATGAAATCATTGTGTAAAACTTACATAAATAAAAAAAGTATGCATATTAGGTATCGCCGCGTCCGTAATAACATGCTCTATAAAAATATCACATGACTTAACCCCTCAGGTGAATACCGTAAACAAAAACAAAAAACGGTGTAAAAAAGGCATTTTTTTGTCACCTTACATCACAAAAAGTGTAATAGCAAGTGATCAAAAAGTCATACGCACCCCAAAATAGTGGCAATCAAACCGTCATCTCATCCCGCAAAAATCATACCCTACCCAAGATAATTGCCCAAAAACTGAAAAAACTATGGCTCTCAGACTATGGAGAGACTAAAACATGATTTGTTTTGTTTCAAAAATGAAATCATTGTGTAAAACTTACATAAATAAAAAAATAGTATAAATATTAGGCCGCTTCCGTGACAACCTGCTCTATAAAAATACCACATGATCTAACCTGTCAGATGAATGTTGTAAATAACAAAAAAAAAAAACTGTGCCAAAACAGCTATTTCTTGTTACCTTGCCTCACAAAAAGTGTAATAAAGAGCAATCAAAAATCATATGTACCCTAAACTAGTACCAACAAAACTGCCACCCTATCCCGTAGTTTCTAAAATGGGGTCACTTTTTTGGAGTTTCTACTCTAGGGGTGCATCAGGGGGGCTTCAAATGGGACATGGTGTCAAAAAAACAGTCCAGCAAAATCTGCCTTCCAAAAACCGTATGGCATTCCTTTCCTTCTGTGCCCTGCTGTGTGCCCGTATAGCAGTTTACGACCACATATGGGGTGTTTCTGTAAACTACAGAATCAGGGCCATAAATATTGAGTTTTGTTTGGCTTTTAACCCTTGCTTTGTAACTGGAAAAAAAAATTATTAAAATGGAAAATCTGCCAAAAAAGTTAAATTTTGAAATTTTATCTCTATTTTCCATTAATTCTTATGAAACACCTAAACGGTTAACAAAGTTTGTAAAATCAGTTTTGAATACCTTGAGGGGTGTAGTTTCTAAAATGGGGTACTTTTTTTTTGGAGTTTCTACTCTAGGGGTGCATCAGGGGGGCTTTAAATGGGACATGGTGTAATAAAAACAGTCCAGCAAAATCTGCCTTCCAAAAACCATATGGCATTCCTTTCCTTCTGTGCCCTGTCATGTGCCCGTACAGCAGTTTACGACCACATATGGGGTGTTTCTGTAAACTACAGAATCAGGGCCATAAATATTTAGTTTTGTTTGGCTTTTAATCCTTGCTTTGCAACTGGAAAAAAATTATTAAAATGGAAAATCTGCCAAAAAAGTGAAATTTTGAAATTGTATCTCTATTTTCCAGTAATTCTTGCGAAACACCTAAAGGGTTAACAAAGTTTGTAAAATCAGTTTTGAATACCTTGAGGGATGTAGTTTCTAGAATGGGGTCATTTTTGGGTGGTTTCTATTATGTAAGCCTCACAAAGTGACTTCAGACCTGAACTGGTCCTTAAAAAGTGGGTTTTTGAAAATTTCAGAAAATTTTCAAGATTTGCTTCTAAACTTCTAAGCCTTGTAACATCCCCAAAATATAAAATGTCATTCCCAAAATGATCCAAACATGAAGTAGACATATGGGGAATGTAAAGTAATAACTATTTTAGTAGGTATTACTATGTATTATAGAAGTAAGAAATTGAAACTTAAAAATTTGCGGTAAATTTTGTATTTTTTTATAAATAAAAATGAATTTTTTTTTACTCCATTTTACCAGTGTCATGAAGTACAATATGTGAAAAAAAAAACTATCTCAGAATGGTCTGGATAAGTCAAAGCGTTTTAAAGTTATTACCACATAAATTGACACTGGTCAGATTTGCAAAAAATGGCCTGGTCCTTAAGGTGAAAATGACCCTGGTCCCTAAGGGGTTAAAATTATGGATTGAGTTTTTTGAATTGATATCTTCTAGACTGTGTGGAACTGTTACCTCTTTCCTAAGTGCAGGTTGTATCCGCTGTTTAACAGAGCCAGGACTGGCAACCTCAGTAGAGTCCAGGGGCTGCACAAGTCAACGACACCAGGTTTTCGGTGACCTGACTGTCACCCAATAAGGAAAGACTTCAACCACTGGTCTGCCATGCTGAACAAGGCCTTGCTGCTCGTCCTCAGGCTGTCCAGGGGTGGACCTCAAATGTAATTGTCTGCCCAAGACAATCCTGACCAACCAGCAGGGCTGAGGCAATGATCTGCAGACCAGTGAAGGGAGGAGGTTCTAGTGTCAAAGCTCCTCCCACAGACAAGGTAATGGACTGTCTTACACCCACTGATAAGAGGCTCTGAAACCTGCACTGTCACTACACCTGCAAAACCTCTTCACATAAATAAGGAGGGGTAATAGACTGAACTAGACTGTGTAACAACACAACAACGGGCCATGCAGGTGCACAGAACATCAAGAAGTGGACAATTGACTTTGCAACAGAGACTTTGTTATCCAAGAAGATCAGAAGTGAAGGAGACCTCATTGAGGCACTTTTTGTTAGTCCAACACACAGTTTTTTGATGGTTCCAAAGTAGTTTTCTGTCAAATGAGTAGGCTATATATGTTGATGTTGGTTGGTGAAAATGAATTAAAGTGGACGAACCAGGGGTGGAGTGTATTGTAAGGTTATTTTTATGTACTGATTGGTTTTACCCCTTTAATTCTGTTTAATACTCTGTGTAATAGTTTACAGGTTTTCCTTGTAATGAAATGGGTTAAAGACAGTACCCATCCCCCATTGTGCTGATAAGAACACATTCCTGAGTGTTCTCAGAGACATGCGTGATGCACACTGGAGGAGGGGATGATGAGAATAAGTGTGGTCTGCACTAACAAATTAATTGGCATTCGACCAGGAACTTCATCCTAGGTAGGATGTAAGTATTGTTTGCCTTATCTCTTGAACACCCTGGGGTGTCGTTCATCTGTTATAATATGGTAGACAGCCATGGGTTATAGTATGGCTGACTGTATCCCTACCCAATATTTAGGCTAGTAATGATTATTTACTTTTTATTACTCTGTATGTGATTTGTTTGTGTTATCGTATATATATATATATATATATATATATATATATATATATTCACACTTCGTAAATATAATTATTCACTAAGCCTGTGTAAGCTTATTATATCTCAAATATTTTAAATTTACGTTATGTTACAAAGTAGCTTGTGAATATAAATACATATTTTCAGTGTGATGGTAAGAGAGTGAACTTGTATGGCCATTGACCACAGTGGGTAGGTGGGGCTTGCATCATACATTAAGCAGTACCTTCTGGTCTTACCCTGAGGCTTTTGTTTTAGAAAGTCAAACTTAGGCTGAGTTCACACTTCATTTATTTGATCAGTTATTTCGTTCAGTTATTGTGAGACAAAACCAGTAGTGAAGCCTACTCAGAGATCAGATGTAATGGAAGGATCTGCACCTATTCTGTGTTTTTGACCTGCACCTAGTTTTCATTCACAATAACTGATGGAAATATCTGACCAAATAACTGAAGTGTGAACTCAGCCTTAACATGGCATAACTACTTTTGGGCTCATATATTTCATTTTGGTGGTCTTATGTCTAACAATCAAGTTGTAGTAGTCTAGAGCAGAAACCCATTGTTCAAATTACCTTAAAGGGGTTGTCCGGGTGCAGAGATGAACCCGGACATATCCCCATTTTCACCCAGGCAGCCCCCCTGACTTGAGCATCGGAGCAGTTTATGCTCCGATGCTCTCCTTTGCCCTGCGCGAAATCGTGCAGGGCAAAGGCATGTAAGGAGTTCCGGTGACAAACCGGGCTCTCCATAGGGCTGCCAGGAAGTCCGGTGACGTCGCCGGCACTGATGGGCGGGCTTTAGCGCTGCACTAGCCAGTAAAATGGCTAGGGCAGCGCTAAAGCCCACCCATCAGAGCCAGTGATGTCACCGAACACACTGCCGGGCGGAAGAGCCCGTGCCCTGCGCGATGTAGCGCAGGGCAAGGGAGCGCATCGGAGCATGAGATGCTCTGATGCTAGCCTCAGGGTCAGGGGGGCTGCCTGGGTTAAAATAAGTGTATGTCCGGGTTCAGCTCTGAACCCGGACATCACCTTTAAGCTATTAACTGCTCCCTCTCACTTTCCAAGCATTTTTGGCCCTGAGATACTTACATTGCTATGTCAATGTCTGCCGTTAGGATTAGGACTGTATAGGCTATACCTCCAAGAAGTCCTGGCATTCCAAAAGTGTAGTGAATTCCACATGTATCGTGTACCAATGTGATTAAATTCATAGTGTTCTGAAAAAAAAAACACATTATTTACATATTATCATTATTCATTGTTTTAGTATTGACCTTTTTTTTAGATATTTTTTTTTCATGCTATATATTTTGTATTGTTGTTCATTTTTGCAGCAATAAACCTGTTTAAAGGGAACCTGTCACCTGGATTTTGGGTATAGAGCTGGGGACATGGGTTGCTAGATGGCCGCTAGCACATCCGTAATACCCAGTCCCAATAAAAAAAACGATTTGATACATATGCAAATCAACCTGAGATGAGTCAGAGCTTGAAAATATGACTCTTCTCTGGTCACACAAGTAAGATATTACTCTTTTATGTTAATTTGCATAAAAGGCAGGAAGTACAAAAATGCATAATACTTATTGAATTCGTCTGCAAATGAAATTAAAAGTGTAATTTTTGTTTAGGGTAACACAATGAACATTTAGAAACGCTCAGTGAGGGGAGCATAGTAGAGGTGACAGGTTCCCTTTAAGAAAGATTCTAATGACATATAAAATCGCATGGTCTCACTAAGAGGAAAAATAGGCATTCGTCTATGGGCATAGCTATAGCCATAGCAGTTGCTAAGGGCCCAGAGGCTTAGGGGACCACTAAGGTGCAGAAAATCTGTCTTTCTATGGTCTAGCTCTACTATGTGGGTTCTGACAAAGATCTAATATATGAAATTACATTACAGAGGGCAACAACCTCAATAGTGTCACTGGGCATGCGCCGAGCCCAGTGACGTAATCAGAGCGCTGTTGCCTCAGGAGCCGGAGTATCGTACAGGCGCAGGCAGTCAGCGATACTGCGGCTGCGCTAGATTTCGGAGGCCAAGAAAGGAGGACGCAAGGATGGTGGGGTGAATAAATTACATGACGTAGTGGAGGGAGCGGTGCCGTTCGGCAAGGATGTGGGAGTAAATTTATTTCTTAGGAGGCGTGCTGGGCTTGGAAGAAAGGCGGGCTGGGCACTGCAGGGGGGCGTTACTGGGCACTAGAGCAGAGTAATAACGCCCCTCTGGGCACCTTGAGGCTTAATTAGCATATCAGAAAAATCGCTTTTTGATCTAAATGAAAAGTTGAATAAAAGCAAGAAGACACATGCTGGAATGAAGGTACTTTATTGCACATTGCTATGTTAACAGTTTTATATGGTCAAAATAGGTGACAGATTTCCTTTAAAGTATGCAGTGGTTAATACCTACCAAAAGTGTTCCAAAGAAGGATAACTGGTAAACCAGTGAAAGGATCACGGGAAATCAAGGCTCACTGAAGTGCATTGCTGGTCAACCTTGGTTCCTTGTTACTTTGACACACACAACCTACATAGACTAAGTAAACCCCTACAGTATTCCCTAATTGTACTGTTACCTATCAGCAGGATAATACATACTGCTAAACGGCAACAATTGTCTAGGAATGGTTTAAATACATGATACATCTGTGGGATATGTTGATCCATAAGTCTGATCCATGGAGGCCTCAGCTTGCAATGTACAGGACTAAAAGATCAGGAGCTAAAGTCTTCGAGACAGATACCAGAAGATACCTTCAGCGGTCCTGTGAATTCCATGATTCGACAGGTCAGGTCTGGTTTTGCTGCATGTAGAGACCTATAAAATATTAGGCAGATGGTTTTAACAGTAGGCTACATCCACATCTGCACTTTCAGTTATGGTATTCTGTGCATTGGGTGCCGGTGGTGTCTGGCAAATGCCGGATACAGTAATCCTGGATACCAGAATTGAAAGCACAAATGTAGTCTTAGGGTCCATTCACACGTCCGTTGTTTCTTTCCTGATCTGTTCCGTTTTTTGCGGAACAGATCTGGACCAGTTCTGTACCCATTCATTTTCAATGGGTCCTGAAGAAAAATCAGACATTGAGCTGTCCGATTTTTTTCAGGACCCATTGAAAATGAATGGGTACAGAACTGGTCCAGATCTGTTCCGCAAAAAACGGAACAGATCAAGAAAGAAACAACGGACGTGTGAATGGACCCTAAGTCTACTTTCACACTCGCGTTTGGTGCAGATCCGTCATGGATCTGCATAAACGCATCCATTCAGAACGGATCAGTTTGTATTATCTTTAACATAGCCAAAACGGATCCGTCTTGAACACCACTGAAAGTCAATTGGGGACGGATACGTTTTCTATTGTGCCATATTGTGTCAGGGAAAACAGATCCTTCCCCATTGACTTGCATTGTGTGTCAGGACGGATCCGTTTGGCTCAGTTTCGTCAGACGGACACCAAAACGCTGAAAGCAGCATTTTGGTGTCAGCCTCCAAAGCGAGAATGGAGGCGGAATGGAGCCAAACTGATGCATTCTGAGCGGATCCTTATCCATTCAGAATGCATTAAAGGCAAAACTGATCAGTTTTGGACTGCTTGTGTGATCCCTGAACGGATCTCACAAACGGAAACCAAAACGCCAGTGTGAAAGTAGCCTTAGGCCTCTTTCACATGAGCGTGACGGATTAGGTCCGGATGCATTCAGGGTGCGCTCAGTGAAACTTGCACCATTTTGCAAGCAAGTTCAGTCAGTTTTGTCCGCGATTGCGTTCAGTTGTTCAGTTTTTTCCGCGTGGGAGCAATGCGTTTTGATGTGTTTTTCACGCGAGTGATACAAAATCTGAAGGTTTACAAACAACATCTCTTAGCAACCATCAGTGAAAAACTCATTGCATCTGCACTTGCTTGCGGATGCAATGCGTTTTTCACTGAAGCCCCATTCACTTCTATGGGGCCAGGGCTGCGTGAAAAACGCAGAATATAGAACACAGAACTGATGCGTGAAAAAAAACGCTCATGTACACAGACCCATTGAAATGAATGGGTCAGGATTCAGTGCGGGTGCCATGCGTTCACGTCACGCATTGCACCCGTGTGGAAAACTCGCTCGTGTGAAAGGGTCCTTAGGGTTCTTTTACATGGATCGATTTCAGATGAATCTGTCAGATTACAGGGAATATTGTTTGTATAAATACTCATGCTGGATAATCTGCCAATGTAAAGGGTGTCGGCAATCATCCGATGAACGAGCAAAAGCTTGTTCATTGGGTGATCGTGTCATTTGGGTGGCACACAAAAATCATTGTTCCTTTACAGAAAATTGTGATGTATAAACAGGGATCTGCTGTTCTAGAAGAACGATTTTCTATGGGGAGAAGTGATTGCTGTATTATCGCTTATCACTATACAGCGGAGGTGATTGATACATGTAAATGCTGCATTCATCTCCGCTGATGATCTGACATTGATCAGGAACGTCTGCTTCGTTACCAATAATCTGGCAGATCATCTATACGTGTAAAAGGACCCTTAGACTAATTGGTCTATCCTGTAAAGATTCAGCTAGTCAATCAGATAGTGACTGACAGGGATATCCTCATAATACTCTTCCTATATGTCCTTTTTACCTGGATGTAAAGTCAAATGTACAGACCACCATATTCTGATTTTGGAAGATGCATAGTGGGAGCTCTTATTCCTAGTAGTTTCTAGATATGTTTGTTTGTAATGTTTGTAATATGCAAAATCGTCACACTTTATTTTATAGCTCCCCAATATGATTGGTTTCATCCTGTGGACTACTAACATCATAACATAAAAGGGACCCAGCAAACCCAGTTATTTTATATATAGCCCATAAAATGGTTCATGGCCACAAACTGAATGCAGACACAGCGTCATAGTTCTAACTGTGGGGGAAGGATGAAGGTGAAAATTACTACTGCATAGCAAGGGGAATTTTCAACTTTAGGGGCAATATCCTTAACAGTAACATTACCTGTAGGTATTTAAAACCAGTTGTGGAGACTATTCCAGCTATTAATCCTAGGACCATCGAAATCCATGGATACTGAACCATATGAGCTATAAATCCAGCTGAAACCCCACCTGCCAGTATTGCATTTCGGACATTCGCCTAAAAAAAAAAAAAACAATCGCTGATCATTCTGGGAGCATACATTTTGAAGGAACTTTAAATATCAGAGCTTATCACAATCTACAAATGGTCATGCGAAGTGAGGTCAAGCATGCGAATGCCAATAGACACGGACAAATTCTAATGTGTACGGGGAATTTGGGAAGAGAGGGAATGCTGACTGCTCCAACAGCAGATGAAAATTGAAATATGAATCATACCTGTTAGATTTCAAACTCATCTCCAATGGGAGATAATTGGCTGTCAGAGACATCTGGCAGTAGCTTATTTATTACCTTCTCCTCACTAAAATACTCTCTGGAGAGAGTTCAGAGAAGAGCTACTAAACTAGTACATGGATCACAGGATAAAACTTACCAGGAAAGGTTAAAGGACCTTAACATGTATAGCTTGGAAGAAAGACGAGACAGAGGGGATATGATAGAAACTTTTAAATACATAAAGGGAATCAACAAGGTAAAAGAGGAGAGAATATTTAAAAGAAGAAAAACTTGTAACGGTCACGTCCACACACACACAGGGGGAAGGATAGTGACCACTGCGCTCCCCCCTCACCCCTGGCCCTGCCTACTTGCCTCACGAGTCCTGATGACAGGGGACAACTGGACGACAGTCCCTAACTTAGGACACGTGCAGGGAAGACAGACAAGACAAAATACGGAACATGAACGGACCGGGTCAGAACCAAGAGAGCTACGCAGTACAAAGGGTTAAGCAAAGAATGGTCAGGAGAAGCCGGGGTCAAATACCAGGAGAGTAGAGAAGTACAAGAGGAGTCCTAAGAGAGTAGTCAGGTGGGAGCCGAGGTCACAATACCAGGACGGATGCACAGTACAGGAGGAGCAGGCAAAGGATCATAAGGGAACGGAATCAGGTGAGTATTCAGTAGTCCAACAAATAGCCAGGAACCTAGAAATTAACAGGCAACCTGTGGCTAGCAGGCTGCCTGTATTTATAGTGGGGAGTGAGGGTCGGAGCAGGGAGCCACCCAGCAGTAAAGCCGCCCTGGGAATGAGGTCAAACACAGCTCCTCATTCCCAAAGCTAAGCAACAGGTCTGCGGGTAATGGGGGACCGAGTGCACCTTCGGAACCCCGTTACAGTAACCCCCCTTTTACGAGGGGCCACCGGACCCAATACTTCAGGCGATGGCTTTTCAGGGTGTTCTAAATGAAATTTACGAACCAGTCTAGGAGCATGAACCTCCCTGGCAGGTACCCAAGATCTCTCTTCAAGTCCATACCCCTTCCAGTGAATCAGGTACTGCAAGGAATTACGCACCTTCCTGACATCCACTATTTTAGACACCACATACTTGACAGCATCATTAACAAGAACCGGCGGAGGCGAGGCTTTCGATGGTACTACCGGTTCAAAATATTTTTTAAGTAGAGATTTATGGAACACATTATGAATGTGAAATGACTCGGGCAGCTCCAACCTAAATGATACCGGGTTAATCACCTCCGTGATCTTTTTTTTTTTTTTTTTTAAATTCTTTATTTCTTATTTTGCAAAAGTAACAAATTATTGCATGTTGAAGCACATACATTAGAAAATAATAGTCGGATCCATGCCGACTGATATTCTAAAGCATAATACAATAACGCACAACCGTGATCTTATATGGTCCAATAAAACGAGGAGCAAATTTTCTAGAAGCTACCTTGAGAGATAGATTCTTGGAGGACAACCATACTTTATCCCCAACCTGAAAGTTCACCCCCCTTGAACGTCTCCTATCGGCCTTGAGTTTTTGAGAACTTTGAGCCTTTTCTAGGTTCCTCGGTGGAGACCTCAGTGCTGTCCCTGGAAAAGGCCTCTGGCTGGACCACCATCTGAGAACAGAACTGTCGTTCTTGTCGTCTCTCTCTAACTCGTCTGTCAAGTCGGACAACTAGGGTCATCATCTCCTCTAAGGTCTCAGGAATTTGATAATTGACTAATAGATCTTTTAAATTATCAGATAGACCAGACCTAAACTGACTCTTCAGGGCTGGTTCATTCCATCTTGAGGGGACACACCACCGTCTGAATTGGGTGCAATACTCCTCCGCAGGGAGACGGCCCTGAACCAATGCCCTAAGAGCCGTCTCGGCTACCAGGGCCCTGTCTGGTTCATCATAGAGGGTACCCAGGGCCTGAAAAAACCCCTCCACAGAAGTTAGACAACTGGCCCCAGGAGGTAACGAGAATGCCCAGTCCTGGGGATCACCCTGAAGTAGAGAAATGATAATCCCCACGCGTTGGCTCTCGGGACCGGAAGACACGGGGCGCAAACGGAAGTAGAGTTTGCAACTCTCCTTAAAGGAGAGAAACCTCTTCCAGTCTCCAGAAAAGGGTTCTGGGAGCTTGATCTGGGGTTCAAAATGTGGACTGGAGGACAGAGGAGTGGAAGAACCTTGCCCTAACTCAAAAGAAAGGAGTTTCTCTCCTAGCTCCTGCACCATCTGTGTCAAGATAGAGACATGGTCAGTCAGGGTAATAAGAGGATTCATGATACAGTGGTTATTGGGCCTGTTAATCTGTAATGGTCACGTCCACACACACAGGGGGAAGGATAGTGACCACTGCGCTCCACCCTCACCCCTGGCCCTGCCTACTTGCCTCACGAGTCCTGATGACAGGGGACAACTGGACGACAGTCCCTAACTTAGGATACGTGCAGGGAAGACAGACAAGACAAAATACGGAACATGAACGGACCGGGTCAGAACCAAGAGAGCTACGCAGTACAAAGGGTTAAGCAAAGAATGGTCAGGAGAAGCCGGGGTCAAATACCAGGAGAGTAGAGAAGTACAAGAGGAGTCCTAAGAGAGTAGTCAGGTGGGAGCCGAGGTCACAATACCAGGACGGATGCGCAGTACAGGAGGAGCAGGCAAAGGATCGTCAGGGAACGGAATCAGGTGAGTATTCAGTAGTCCAACAAATAGCCAGGAACCTAGAAATTAACAGGCAACCTGTGGCTAGCAGGCTGCCTGTATTTATAGTGGGGAGTGAGGGTCATGTGACGTGGCCAGCGTCACATGACCGACAGACCAACCAGTTGAGCACCGAGTGATCAGCTCGGCGCTCAAGGCAGACTTAGGAGCAGGGAGCCACCCAGCAGTAAAGCCGCCCTGGGAATGAGGTCAAACACAGCTCCTCATTCCCAAAGCTAAGCAACAGGTCTGCGGGTAATAGGGGACCGAATGCACCTTCGGAACTTCTTCACAAAACTGCTACAAGAGGACATAGTTTTAAATTAGAGGGGCAAAGGTTTAAAAGTAATATCATGAAGTATTACTTTACTGAGAGAGTAGTGGATGCATGGAATAACCTTCCTGCAGAAGTGGTAGCTGCAAATACAGTGAAGGAGTTTAGGCATGCATGGGATAGGCATAAGGCCTTCCTTCATATAAGATAGGGCCAGGGGCTATTCATAGTATTCAGTATATTGGGCAGACTAGATGGGCCAAAAGGTTCTTATCTGCCAACACATTCTATATATGCTCAAATCTGACCAACATTGCTCGCTGGGACCCTCTGTGGGCAATCTTTTAGGAATACGAACCCAGATAAATATCACTGTACCCCAAGTTTCACAATCTCCTCCTTGTCTATATTACAGTCCTGGCTGTATACTTCTCTTCCAACTCTCTTTCTTTTATTAGACCTGGGGAGTACTATTTCTCCTTATAGATTGTGTCTTGTTGAAGTAAGGAGTACTATAGGCCATGCAATGCTTCTCTCGGAAAAAGGTATGCCAATTAGCTGTCTTTCCAAAAAGAGAAAAGAATGCTGTACCTCTATCTCCACCTATTTGAAGAACATTGACTTAAAGGATAACTGCCTTCCTACAGGTGGTGCTAGAGGGACAGCTTTTTTTCTCTCTCTTTTTTGCAAAATTCTAATTTGCATATTTTTTCTTAGATAAATGTTCTTTTATATTCAAAATGAACACCTCACTACACAAAGAGACATGAATATAAAATTCTTCAATACCTGGGAAAGGTTTATAAGCACTCATGGGAGATGCCCCTATGTGTAGTAACATAACAGGTCTTAAATTCAAGTGGTAGCAAGGGTCTTCTGCAACCTGCATGATGCACTTATTCGTTAGGCCTATTCATATTGGTTCTCATCTTTTGATCACTTCATTGATGACAAGCAAATTAGTTTTTTTTTTTATGACTTTTGTTACTAGAAATTACTAATATGTGTTATCTTTTCTCATACTTTCTTCTGTGTGAGAAACACAAAAACATTTTTTTTTAAATATGTATGCATGCGGGGGGCGGAGCCGACTGAGCATGGTGGAGGACGTGTGCGACTGAGCTCCTCACCATAAGACCGGTCTTTTAGCCTAATTCAAAGCTACCCGTCGAGATCATGGGGAAAACTGGTAGAGAAAGAAGGGGGGAAGTGGAGAGTACCCCGAAACTAAAAAGCTCACAGAGCGATATGAATAAATACCTTAGCAAGAAGGTTTCTTCTTTGCCGGAACGAGGGAAAGCAGCGCGAACAACGCCATCAGTGGAGACGCGGGAAGACGACTCAGAGGGTGAAAGCTCTGATGCCGGCTCTGAGCTTCTAAGTGAACGAGACACCCTGCCGATCACTAGAGCCTTTCTGCAGCAGTCGCTTGCCCAGTCACTGGACAAAGCCCTGACACCAGTCCTAAAGGAGCTGTCGGACATTAAAACAGAAGTCCTACATATGGGACATAGAGTAGAGGCGCTGGAAGATTTGCATTCCCTCATGACGCAACACAGTGCAGGTTTGCAAACGCAACTGGCCTCGGTCTGTAAGCAGGTGAATAATGCTTTCCTATACCTGGAAGACCAGGAAAACAGGGGCCGTCGGAAGAACATTCGCCTGAGGGGAATACCTGAGTCAATCCCTGCGGAGGAGATAACACCCACAGTGCGCCATCTTTTTGAATTACTTATAGGCAAAGAACGTGCAGATGCCATCGTTATTGAAAGAGCACATAGGGCCTTGAGACCGAAACCGCCGGCCACAGAACCACCGAGAGATGTGGTATGTGCTCTCCTGAACTATCTAGACACTGCAGCCTTGCTTAAGGCTGCAAGGGAAACGGGAGACCTTCTTCTGGAAGAACACAAGATTCTACTGTTCCAGGACTTAGCAGCTAGTACGCTAGCTAAAAGGAGAGCCTTCCGTCCACTGACGAATGCTTTGAGAGAGAAGAAGTATCCGGTGAAATGGCTCTTCCCTTTTGGATTAACAACTAATATCGATGGTCGTCAACTTACGGTGCGGGCACCAGAGGACTTACCTAAGATATGGGAGGCATTACAGATGGAGCCGTTGGAAATCCCTTCATGGCTGCCGACAGCGTTCCCCCCAGATCTTCCTCAGCTACCGCTGAACCTAAATTGGCAATCGTCTGGTAAAAGCCGCTCGCCAAAGAAGAGGATCACCTGAAGTGCAGGACTTTCGCACTATAAGAGAAGTCTATTCCTCTATCACTCCTCTTTAGTTTTCATTTTTAGTATATGTAGATATACATAGTGAGTCACTTTACATGCCTGCGCTCACCGTTGAAGTTGTGGAGCTAACTTAATCAGTTAGGGGTTTAACATTAGCATGATTATGTATGTTTTAACCCTTCTGTTCTCTTACAGTTTAATATTGTAATTAAGGGTTTTTCTTCATAAGCCTGTGAGGCCGAGATGATGGTGATGAGTCATGTGGTTTATCCACACATTACCCCCCCCTCCCCGCTGGCCTTGATTCTTTGGCCGGCGTGTGAGTTACAGCGTCTTGGAACGCCATTGGGCCCTCTAGCCCACTTGTTATGTTCATAGTTATATATGATTGTTGTTGTTCATGTCCTGACTTGCTTGACATACATAATACTGATAACCACCTAGAGAAATGTATGTTTGAATATGGCTGAAATGAAGGTCTACTCCCTTAATGTTAATGGCGCTAATATCCCTCAAAAGAGGAGTCAGTTATATCACACTCTAAGGAAGGAGCATGTTGACATCGCCTTTATACAGGAGACTCATTTTAGGCATATGCATATTCCTAATGTGATTAGCAGACACTTCCCCTTATGGCTTCATGCGTTCCACTCATCAGCCTCGAGAGGCGTATCAATAGGTATAGGGAAAAATATCCCGTTTCAAATGTCAGCAAAAATTGCTGATCCAGAAGGCAGGTACCTCCTAGTTAAAGGTAAAATCCTTAACTCAACCGTAACTATGGCGAACCTATACGCCCCTAACTGTAATCAGATTAGATGGATCCTGCGGACGCTTGAAATCCTGAAACCCTTTGTGGAAGGATTGTTGATTATAGTAGGTGATCTGAACATGAAAGATACCACGACTAGGTCCAGGAACTTGTCAGCTAAGCAGCTCCGCAGGCTTCACCTTGCATTATCAGATCTAGGAGTGTCAGATGTCTGGAGGATTTTGCATCCAGAAGATAAGGATTATACATTCCACTCCAGAGTACATGATTCGTACCAGAGATTGGACTATATTTTCTTATCTAACCAAGCGCTTCCATTAGTCACAGAAGCCAAGATAGACAGTGCGGTCATTTCTGATCATGCTCCAATCAGTGTAGGGGTGAAGCTTGCGGACTTGCCACATAGAACCTGGACTTGGCGATTAAACACCACACTAATAGATGATGCACTACACGCACAGGTAATCTCGCAGAAGCTGAGCGATTATTTTTTGAATAATGACAGGTCAGGTGTCAAACTCCATTTTATGGGAGGCCCATAAAGAGGTAATTAGAGGTGAGCTTATTAGTTTGGGCACCAGGTTGAAGAGGAGTAGGTTAAAAGAGCTGAACTCTCTATTGCTGCAGATATCAACGCTTGAAAGCTTGCATAAGAAGTCGCAGACTGAGGAGGTGTATATTTCCCTTGCTTCCCTACGTAAACAAGTGAAAGATATCCTCAATGTTAGATCTGCCAAAACACTTCAGAACCTGCGTTTTAAACATTACCTTCACGGTAATAAAAGCACCAAGTTGATGTCCGCTCTCCTTAAACAACAAAGGGATAGGTCTTTTATACAGGCGATAAAGTCCTCAGAGGGGAATAGACTCACAAACACACCTGCTATTGCCAGAGAGTTTTGTAAGTTTTATGAATCCTTATATAACTTAAAAGATAAAAACTCAGGTCATGATATGGCTTTGCAAATTAAGGAATTTATGAGCTCAATTAAGATCCCGTCCATCTCAGAGGCGAACAACATGGAGTTACTTAGACCCTTTACAGCAGAGGAGGTGACGCAAGTTCTGGACACTATACCATCGGGAAAAAGTCCTGGCCCAGATGGGTTCTCTATCGCTTATTATAAAAAGTTTAGAGATATACTTATTCCCCAATTTGTCTGTTTATGCAACTCTCTATTAGGAGGTGGGACCCTACCCCCACAAGCTCAGGCAGCACATATTACAGTGATTCATAAAGAGGGGAAAGATCAAGAAGCCTGTGGTAGTTATAGACCAATCTCCTTGCTTAACACCGATTTAAAGTGGTGGGCTAAATTGCTGAGTGTTAGAATCTCCAAACTCCTGCCTGGGCTTGTGGGGGAGGAGCAAGTGGGGTTTGTCCCAGGAAGAGAAGGGAGGCATAATGTTAGCAGGGTAGTCCATGCTGTATGTTATGCTAAAAAGAACAAGACCCCATTGGTACTATTGGGTACTGACGCGGAGAAGGCGTTCGACAGAGTCAGCTGGCTTTACATGCGTAGCGCTTTAGAAGCATTTGGATTTCTTGAACAGTTTATCAGTGCCATATTCTCACTGTACTCCTCACCATCAGCACGCATTATGGTAAATGGAACTCTGTCGGACGCCTTCCCAATACGTAATGGCACGCGCCAGGGGTGCCCACTTTCCCCCACTCTTTTTATACTTACCTTAGAGACCTTGCTGTTAAAATTTAGACAAAACCCGGTTATTAAAGGGTTGCATTTGGGTGTATACCCAAATGGCGGCGTTTGCCGATGATATGCTTCTTATGCTAACTGACCCAGTTGAAGCTATGGCAGAGGTTATGACTACCTTCCAAAAGTTTGGGGAATTGTCCAACTTTAAGATCAATATGGATAAGTCAGAAGCATTGGGGATCTCCCTTTCACATGCACAGCAATCTAAACTTAAAGATTTGACTCTCTTTAAATGGCCCTCAACTTCTATCATGTACTTAGGTATTAATATACCTAGTGATCCTAGATTGTTGTTCAGTCTAAACTTCCCTCCTCTGCTGAAAAAGATTGAAACCTTCCTAACTAAAAGCTCTTTACCATTCCTTTCCTGGCTAGGGAGGAAAAATGTGATTATTAGGCAAGTTGTATTTTTGAGGATTAATTTTATTATTGAACAACAACCATGTTCTCAATGAACCCAAAAAACTCATTAATATCAAAGCTGAATATTTTTGGAAGTAGTTTTTAGTTTGTTTTTAGTTTTAGCTATTTTAGGGGGATATCTGTGTGTGTAGGTGACTATTACTGTGCATAATTATTAGGCAACTTAACAAAAAACAAATATATACCCATTTAAATTATTTATTTTTACCAGTGAAACCAATATAACATCTCAACATTCACAAATATACATTTCTGACATTCAAAAACAAAACAAAAACAAATCAGTGACCAATATAGCCACCTTTCTTTGCAAGGACACTCAAAAGCCTGCCATCCATGGATTCTGTCAGTGTTTTGATCTGTTCACCATCAACATTGCGTGCAGCAGCAACCACAGCCTCCCAGACACTGTTCAGAGAGGTGTACTGTTTTCCCTCCTTGTAAATCTCACATTTGATGATGGACCACAGGTTCTCAATAGGGTTCAGATCAGGTGAACAAGGAGGCCATGTCATTAGATTTTCTTCTTTTATACCCTTTCTTGCCAGCCACGCTGTGGAGTACTTGGACGCGTGTGATGGAGCATTGTCCTGCATGAAAATCATGTTTTTCTTGAAGGATGCAGACTTCTTCCTGTACCACTGCTTGAAGAAGGTGTCTTCCAGAAACTGGCAGTAGGACTGGGAGTTGAGCTTGACTCCATCCTCAACCCGAAAAGGCCCCACAAGCTCATCTTTGATGATACCAGCCCAAACCAGTACTCCACCTCCACCTTGCTGGCGTCTGAGTCGGACTGGAGCTCTCTGCCCTTTACCAATCCAGCCACGGGCCCATCCATCTGGCCCATCAAGACTCACTCTCATTTCATCAGTCCATAAAACCTTAGAAAAATCAGTCTTGAGATATTTCTTGGCCCAGTCTTGATGTTTCAGCTTGTGTGTCTTGTTCAGTGGTGGTCGTCTTTCAGCCTTTCTTACCTTGGCCATGTCTCTGAGTATTGCACACCTTGTGCTTTTGGGCACTCCAGTGATGTTGCAGCTCTGAAATATGGCCAAACTGGTGGCAAGTGGCATCTTGGCAGCTGCACGCTTGACTTTTCTCAGTTCATGGGCAGTTATTTTGCGCCTTGGTTTTTCCACACGCTTCTTGCGACCCTGTTGACTATTTTGAATGAAACGCTTGATTGTTCGATGATCACGCTTCAGAAGCTTTGCAATTTTAAGAGTGCTGCATCCCTCTGCAAGATATCTCACTATTTTTGACTTTTCTGAGCCTGTCAAGTCCTTCTTTTGACCCATTTTGCCAAAGGAAAGGAAGTTGCCTAATAATTATGCACACCTAATATAGGGTGTTGATGTCATTAGACCACACCCCTTCTCATTACAGAGATGCACATCACCTAATATGCTTAATTGGTAGTAGGCTTTCGAGCTATACAGCTTGGAGTAAGACAACATGCATAAAGAGGATGATGTGGTCAAAATACTCATTTGCCTAATAATTCTGCACGCAGTGTATACAAGCCATTCACTTAGAGAGATGGATTGCCCTGACTAGATCTACACCCCCACCCATGCATATAGAGATGGAACTTGCCTTAATGGGGAAAACAGCAGACTATATATTGTGGTTCCCTTTCAAAAAGCCAGATAGGGATTCTCTGCTTAGTGTTATCACAAAGAGTACTGTCATTGCTTGCAACAAGACAGGGGCGCTTAATATGGGGAAAGGGAGACTGTCACCTTTGATACCACTCAGAATGTTACCCCAAATACTAAACACAACTCGTGTTGAGGCTAGTCCCATTTGGAAGTCCTTACCCGGAGTAATAGTAGGAGACCTTGCGAAATTGCCCAGCCAATCAGAATATTATGCCTCCCTCAGTGGAGGAAAGAGTGCAAAATGGGATTTTCTGCAGGAAAGAGATTTTGAAATCACGTGTGCTAAGTTTAAAAAGTCCAGACTCGTACCACTCGCAGACCCTACATGGTTAGAAATATATATACTGCTCCCCAAAACACCCCCGAAATGCATATCACTCATATATACGCAATTGTGTAGAGACAAGAATAGCAGTTTACCATCATATGTAGGAGCCTGGGAGAAAGAACTGAATTGTGTGCTGGATGATAGTGACAGAAGATTTGTTCTATCTCATTCACATGGATTCTCAAAATGCATTTTGACCCAGGAAAACTCCCTGAAGATACTCACTAGATGGTACAGAACTCCTGAATGGCTATTCCAAATGGGGTTAGGGACAGTGGCGTCGCCAGGGGGAGGGGCCAGAGGGGGCCACGGCCCCCCCTACATCATGCTGTGCCCCCCCATGTGCCCCCCCAACTAAAATGCCCCCCTAAGTGAAGTGAGCCGCCAGCGTCTTCACACAGCGTCCGGCTGCAGAGCAGAGTGAGGAGGGGAGAGGGGGCGGGGCATGCACGGCAGTTCCCGATAGGCTCCGCCCACCTTCCAGGCAGGAAAGGCAGTGAGTGCAGAGCCAGTAGCCGGAGCCTGAATGAAGATGAAGAACTGAAGTCCAGACTCCAGGCAGAGAGTGATTCAAGCGACCCAGAGTGAGTGACAGTCCCTGAGTCCCACCCTGTGTAATTAGTATTAATGTAATGTCCCCCTCTTTATTATTAATGTAATGGCCCCCTCTTTATTATTAATATAATGGCCCCCTCTTTATTATTAATATAATGACCCCCTCTTTATTATTAATATAATGGCCCCCTCTTTATTATTAATGTAATGGCCCCCTCTTTATTATTAATATAATGGCCCCCTCTTTATTATTAATGTAATGGCCCCCTCTTTATTATTAATATAATGGCCCCCTCTTTATTATTAATATAATGGACCCCTCTTTATTATTAATATAATGATCCCCTCTTTATTATTAATATAATGATCCCCTCTTTATTATTAATATAATGGCCCCCTCTTTATTATTAATATAATGGCCCCCTCTTTATTATTAATATAATGATCCCCTCTTTATTATTAATATAATGGCCCCCTCTTTAATAACAAAGAGGGGGCCATTATATTAATAATAAAGAGGGGGCTATTATATTAATAACAAAGCGGGGACATTATATTAATAATAAAGCGGGGACATTATATTAATAACAAAGAGGGGGCTATTGTATTATTAACAAAGAGGGGGACATTATAATATACAGGGGAAATAATATTATGAGGAATGGGGGACTATCTGTCTGGCTAGTCTAGCACAGTATTGGGGGGCAGCAGGATGACAGTGTTGAGACACCAGGAAGGAGAGGATGAGAGTAAAGTGAGGAACCTAAAAAAAAATCTGTGAAACTCTGCAGAGACGAGAAGCGGCTGAAAGAAAGTATCATGGCGGTCTTATCTCTGAATGAAGACGTCGAGGAGAGTCTACATCACAGGAGACATCACTGGATGTAACAGGTATGGGGCGGTATTATACTGTAATAATAATGTCCATGCACATATCTGTTTCAGTAGGGTTGGGGGAGGAGATTGAGAATATGGTCCACACTGCCGCATTCGGCCCCAGACTTCAGGTCACACTGTGTGTGTTCTGAATTCTGGGGGCTTACACCCATCTACTACATTATCTGTACTCAGAGTTATCACTGTGTTATCTGTGGTGTTACATAGGACTGCAGGTGATCTATTACAGTATCTGTTAAAAGGGGCGTGCCTGGGGTAGGGGGGGGGCGCAATTTTTGGCTTGCCCCGGGTGCTGGCAACCCACGCTACGCCACTGGGGGAGGGAGAGGCGTGTCCCTTCCCCTTCCTCTGATAGGCTGCAGGCACTAGGCCGGCAGCCTATCAGAGACCGGCGCAGGCGGCGCGATGACGTCATCGCGCCGCCTGAGCCTTACAGCGCGGGACACAGAAAGAGTCTGCATCGCATCGCTGACACTGAGGTAAGTATAATAAGTGTTTTTTTTTTGTTTTGTTTTTTACAATAGTGTTACTGGCACATTATGGGGGCTTATTACAATGGGGGGGACTTAATACTGGCACATGATGGGGGGGACTTAATACTGGCACATGATGGGGGGGACTTAAAACTGGCACATGATGATGGGGGGGACTTAATACTGGCACATGATGATGGGGGGGACTTAATACTGGCACATGATGATGGGGGGGACTTAATACTGGCACATGATGATGGGGACTTAATACTGGCACATGATGGGGGGACTTAATACTGGCACATGATGATGGGGGGACTTAATACTGGCACATGATGATGGGGGGGACTTAATACTGGCACATGATGATGGGGGGGACTTAATACTGGCACATGATGGGGGGACTTAATACTGGCACATGATGATGGGGGGGACTTAATACTGGCACATGATGATGGGGGGGACTTAATACTGGCACATGATGGGGGGGACTTAATACTGGCACATGATGGGGGGCTTAATACTGGCACATGATGGGGGGGCTTAATACTGGCACATGATGGGGGGGCTTAATACTGGCACGATGGGGGGCTTAATACTGGCACATGATGGGGGGGCTTAATACTGGAACATGGGGGGGCTTAATACTGGCACATGATGGGGGTGCTTAATACTGGCACGTAATGGGGGGGCTTATTACTAGCACGTAATGGGGGGCTTATTACTGGCACATTGGGGGGCTTATTACTGGCACGTGATGGGGGCTCTTGTTACTGGCACGTGATGGGGGCTCTTGTTACTGGCACATGATGGGGGCTTATTACTGGCACATTGGGGGGCTCTTGTTACTGGCAGTGGCACGTTATTGAGGGCACTTATTACTGGCACATTATTGGTGGGCACTATAGCGGCATCTACTGAGGCCACAAAGAAGGGGTGTTTTATATGGGGGGCTCTGTACAGTAGCATTTTATACTGGGACACATTATGGTGGGTACTATGGAGAAGGGGAGACAGGAGTACTATGGAGTCATCTACGGGGGGCACTAAGAAGGGGTATTTTATACTTGCAAATTATGGGGGACACTGAGGGCATCTACTGGGGAACGATATATATGGGGCATTTTATACTGGTACATTATGGGGGGCCCTAGCAGGAAGGGGGGAGAGGAGCACTATGGAGGCATTTACTGGGGCACTATATAGGTTTTTTTTATACTGGCACATTATGGGGGACATTAGCTCAACTGGGGGCATAAGGGGGTATGTTTTGCACATTATAAGGAGAATTATTTCTACTGGGGGGCATTATGGTGGGTTTTATTACTCCCCCATGGTATGACCCCCTAGTAGCAGCACCAGCCTCTCCCTGCTCTGCTATCCCTCTGTCCCTTCACCAAATCCTTATTATGAAATCTTTCTCATTAGGATAAAACACAACATCAGCTCCGCCGAGCCCCCGGCCAAAGTGTTGAAGTGGTGTCCGAGATCCCCAAGGGGCAAGCCAAGTAACTGTAAGTGTTCATGTGAAATATGTTTATTTTATATATGTACACTCCTGTGAGAGGCGGGGAGGGAGATCTGTGGATGAAACTGTTATGGAGGGGGAAATGGGGATGACACTGTCATGGGGTGGATCTGTGGCTGACACATATAGCATAAGATGCTATATACGGTACGTGGCATCCACAGATCCCCCCCATAGCAGTGTCATCCACAGATCCCCCTCTCTATAAAAGTGTCATCCACAGACAGCTGGACTTTTCTTCCCTGTTGCGGTTTTAGGTATTGGGTAAAGTATTGCAGCATTTCTTAGCATACTTGTGTAAATGTATCGTTGTTATAGCTGCCCCCCCCCCCTACTTTTGTCCTGGCCCCCAGTGTGCCCCCCCCAAAATTTGAAAGCTAGAGACGCCACTGGTTAGGGATAGATGATCTCTGCTGGAGGTGCGAAGAGGGTAGGGGATCTCTATCTCACATCTGGTGGTTCTGCCCGAGTCTGAGGAGGTTTTGGGATGATATTGAAAAACTGATTAACCAGATTTGCTTAGTGAATTTGAAGCTTACACCGGAGTTAGTCCTAATGTGGTTACCTTCGGCCATCTTCAGACCGGGTAGAATGAACCTACCCACACATATGATAGCGGCTGCTAAGCTATTGATACCTATAAAATGGAAGGATAAAGACCCACTGTCAGTTAAAATGTGGCATGATAAAATGGATGACATCTGTAGAATGGAAGAGTTAGTGGGATAGACATGTCATACCAGAGACAAATATTTGCAAGTCTGGGGACCATGGATTAAATATACTAAAGATAAGAGGAATGAGGGAGACTAGATAGTGATAGTTCCAAAAGTAGAAACAGGACCTTAGAGAGTCTTTATGGGTTACTGTAGAAAGTGATGGACCATCAGATCTGTCCTAAATGTAGCGCAATATAACTTAAAGCTGGAGTGTGCCCTTTAGTCTAGCCTTTGATCTAGGAGATGATGAAACTTTGTATTACACAGGAGAGAGTCAAGTAGGCAGGATTTATTTATTTATTTTTGTAATTTTTCGTTTGTTGTTGTATTTTCTTATATTTTCTTTGGTTCCTCAGCTTACCTTTGCGTACTTCGAGGGATAAATGGAACTGCTTGAATCGGTTGTACTTGTTCACCTACTTGTGTTGTCAGGCTTATGCCTAAGAGTCCAGATTATCCAGATTGTCAATGTGAACTGGTGCACTTGGTTATCTGTATTACTGTATAAGCATTGGTAAATGTTCTGTTTTTCCCTTCTGTACAATGTGACATTTATTTGTTAATAAAAACAGATTTGACTAAAAATATGTATGCATGCTCGACCAAGTCCATCATGAATGTTTATGATGGAGTTTGGAGTAATAGCTGTCAGCTGAATGAGTGGTTGAGAGTTATTTCATGTGTATGATCACCTTTACCACCTTGGTAATATCTGTCATACGTGTCTGGCAGACGCTGGGTGTTTAAATATGGCACCAGCTCAGTAACTGAGCCATTGCCCTAGCCGGGAGGTGACAGCTATGTTATACAGTGGAGGTGACTGTACATGCTGTACATGTAAACACAACTTTCACCACCACTGATGAGCAGACAGTTATCGAGAAGAACAGTTCATTCCCAGTAACTGCCTGCCCAGTTGTCCCATGTAAAGGAGCCTTTACTACTGTTCTCGTCCCATTTGTCTTAAAAGTCTGATGTCAGCAGTATCAACATCCAAACTTTTCTAATGATCATTATCATTCCTGTAACAGGCCTCGGTTTCTAAGGGTGCCAAAAGCCACTCTATAATATAAGGGGACAGAATTATTATAAATATTATTAGTTTGAGGGTCTGGGTTTGACAACATTATACTGAAGCATAGCAATGTAATATGCATAGTAATAACTATTACCATTTTAAATTTCCCCTCCTGGTGCAGTAATGCAGATACAGAAAACACTGTGACAGTGCTAGTGGCCAGAGCGAAAAATGTATTGTAGACAGCGTTTCTTAACTGGTGGGGATCCGTCAATGTTATAGAGTTAAATGAAGGCCAGAACATCCACAGGAATAGAGTTCCTGGAAAAGAAAGAAATTAATTTGTCAAAGCAATGTAACAATGAATCTAATCAAAATTGTATATCTTCTTTGAACTATGCATCTCTGTGTGGATGAATGAATCTCAGTATGTGATCACAGCATTCATTCTGTGCACCAGCTATGACTACTGAATGGGATGTTAATGGTGAAACAGGTAACCCAGTAGAATAGATTAAAGAAAATAAAAATAAAAAAAAGATTGCCTTAAGGTTCCAGAAAGAGTACAAGAGCAGGCTTTGACCACTCTTGATATCAGTTACTGTTCACTACACAACATGTTATTATTTTTACATTTTTAGCTGTTTTTGTAGCTACTCAATAAAGCGAACAGAGAGAGGGTAATGCATGTGCATGGCCACCTCTTCATTCATTCTCTCCCTGGATGCATTGACCAATAACCTGGTGGGTCTGGCCCATTTGCGCTTCATAAAGATTTCAGAGAGAAATTAGATCAATATCTATCAGACGTTTACGGTAAGTCACTGTGGACATATCATTATTGTTAGTGTACCCCCACTTATACATATTTTCAGTTTATGGGGATCCTGAATCATAACTGAGGCTAGCAGGTCACAATATAAGGGTTTTAATATTCTTTTCCCTTCACATACCTTGGAAAATCACACTCTTCACCGGTATTATTGTCTTCAGTGTCTGGTATCTAGTGGTATCGTACTTCAGACCGAGGTAATTTGAGATTCTCCATGACAAAGTTAGTTGTCCATTGATGTGTAACATATTTGAAATGGCCAACATCTACAGTAAGTAAAAACTACTTTATGTGTCACATGTGGCACTTGTAGGATTCTATTCTATAATTTTAATTAATAGAATCTCTATTTCCTTGAGAAGAACTAAGGAGGTCATTTACTATTCTGAAATAGGCATAAATTATATTTCAGGTGCAGATGGTAGTGCAATGGTTAGTTGCGCCGCTATCTGTGACTTTTCCCCGCTCACTCAAGGTCTAAAATTATGGGTCTGGTGAGGGCAGTGAATGGGACAAGCCGGTAAGGGTACTTTCACTAGCGTTTTTCTTTTCAGGCATAGAGTTCCGTCACAGGGGCTCTATACCAGAAAAGAACTGATCCGGCATATCCCCATGCATTCTGAATGGAGAGTAATCCACTCAGGATGCATCAGCATGTCTTCAGTTCAGTCATTTTGACTGATCAGGCAAAAGATAAAACGGTTTTATCTCAGGTGAAAAAAACTGAAGACTTGCCTGAATGCCGGATCCGGCATTTTTCCCCATAGGAATGTATTAGTGCCGGATCCGGCATTCAAAATACCGGAATGCCGGCGCAGACCGGTAAAAATGTGAAAAAAGATACAAGACAGATCCGTCTGTCCGCATGACAAGCAGAGAGACGGATCCGTTCTTGCAATGCATTTGTGAGACGGATCCTCATCCGGATGCGTCTCACAAATGCTTTCGGTCACATCCAGATCGGCAGATCCGGCGGGCAGTTCCGACGACGGAACTGCTTGCTGGATCACACTGCCGCAAGTGTGAAAATAGCCTAAGCCTATCTTATTTACCATTTTCTACGGTTGTTTTAGGTATAGAAAATAGTCTAAATGTACGATAGCTCGGAAGCTGTCTTACATTTTGAACTAGTGCTGGATGTGCCGAAGTTATGGAGAGGCCTGCGCCTCTTCATAACTTTAGCATATCCTCTGCCAGCTATGGGGCTTTATTAAGACCAACTTATAAAACACCGGTCTTAATAAATGTGCCCGTAAGTTTTCATCTAGGGTGTCCTATTAATTCTGATTCCTGAAATAATAACAAACTGGCATTAATGCTATTGTCAATAGTACATCATAAAATACACTGCAAAATTATTCTATCCAATGGTTAGTTACATAAGTCTACCTCTAATATGGACAGTGCCTGTCCAAAAATCCTTGACTGCTCTGGTATGAAAAAGTTTTTACCAACCTATGACACAAATGGTAGCTCAAGGTGACATACCATTTAACACTATTTTTCCTCTTTAATTTTGGGTATATTATGAGAAAGCCTGGCTCAGTGGAGCCAACAGTTATGCTCATAAGAATTAAAAGGACGAGGACAAACAACAAGATGGATTAATATTATTTCAGAAATCAAGAATATGCTATTGAAGTACCTGAGGACCAAAACAGAAGAAAGGACATTTTGGAAAAACATTTTTCACCATAATAAAAACTTCTCACACCTTACTATTATGAATTTTATTTGTGTTTCCTGTCTTTTTGGTAATCCCATTCTTACACTGTGTAGCAGTGTTCCATGGAGTGACGCTTATAATACATATTCATTTTGTGGTTTCTGGACAGTAGCTCTTACCCAAAATGGAAAAAAGTTGTGAGATGGGTGTAGATTTCTCATACTCTTCACTAGCCTTGTTTCCAGTTAAAGGTGGTATCATTGACCATGACACGGCAAGCCCAAAATATGCCCCAAAAATATGACCATGCATCATGCTATTATGATTAGTCATCTAGAAAGCACAAAACAAACATAATTTTCTTTATTATTATTATTACAGAAAATCATTTCAATATAATAAGATTGTGTATAATCCACAAAGGAAACACAATGGGTCACATAAGAACTTCAGTGTGCACAAAAACATAAACAGAAAAGTTTATATGTAAAAACAAAAAGGAGTGGGTTCATACGCTGGCATTAGTCCAAGTTGCACTGAAATACAATACAATACCTGCTATTTTTTAAGGCCTCTTTCACACTTGCGGCAGGACGGATCCGACATGCTATTCACCATGTCGGATCCGTCCTGCCGCTATTTCGCCATGTTGCCGGCTCCGTCCCCATTGACTATAATGTGGACGGGGGCGGAGCTCCGGCGGTGCACGGCGAAAGCCGCCGGACTAAAAAGTCGGACATGCAGGACTTTTTAGTCCGGCGGCTTTCGTGCTGCGCCGGAGCTCCGCCCCTGTCCCCATTATAGTCAATGGGGACGGAGCGGCGGAGCGGCGGTCCGGCGACTTATGCAGTTCAACAACCCGACCACGTTCAAAAAGGGAGAGTTTTTTTGCCTTTGCCATCACAACGTGTGACTACCGGACAGAAAATTACAATGAATCCACATCTTTGCACAGATTTGGCCTTTTAAAGGCATGTGGTCCTAAACTTTTGATCAGCTGAAAAACAGCCTGTTTAAGTTTAATCGTTATTTTCAATTAATTGAATGCTCAAAAAAAGTTTTGTCTCACTCTCATTTCTTCTTGTTGCATGTTGAAGCTCTACTTGGAACCTTGTTAGGATCCAACAATGTAAATTATGATTTTTTGCCATTTTTCAAGTGGTCTTAAACTTTTGATCAGGACTGTATCAGTAATTGACAGCTATCTCTCCATACACACTTACTCACTATTGCGATCCCTCATCCTCATACAGCTGCAGTGAGTGACAGCCAGGCTCAAACTATCCCACAGGGTTACAGGTGAATGCCCTGGTGGGCCCCTGAGCAAGGTGGGCCCCTAGTCTCCTACCCCCTGCACAAGTGGCACATAACACAGTAGACTTATTTCACTACATATAGGTAGGCAGTGTACAGCTTCTCAAGCAGGATATGTTCGTATAAAAAACTGGGTAGATAATATAAGAAAATACTCAGTTTATTATTATAGATGCATCAGGAGGCTGAAATGACTTCTAGATATAGAGGCAGGCTAGCCAGTATCCTCTTTTGCCAGGGATCCACCTTCTCAAAAATGTTGCAGGAAACCCCATAGTCAATCATCTTGTAGCATCTTGCTGCTATGTGAGCAGGTAATATTTGAACATATCTGTACAGTAGGCCCCCAAAATATATTTTACTGGTGGGCCCTAGGCACTGAAGTTCCAGACTGCTGACAGCTATCTCTGTATACACACTTACACAGAAAATGCTATGAATCACTGATAACACTTCCCCCATGTACAACTATCAGTGACTGACAGATATCTCTGTATACACACTTACACACGGAATGCTATCAATCACTGATAACAACTCAGCTGTGGAGATATCATTATAGTTGTGCTGATCATAAGAAATATAGTTGGTACTTCTTAGGAGATATACTTGGTGCTGCTTCACCGTCTAGACAAGACGCATTTCGGAACTAAATGTTCCTTCCTCAATTGCAGAAAAAAGTATATTTTTCTGCCACTGTGGAAGGAACATTTAGTTCCCAAACGAGCTTGGCTAGACGGTGAAGCAGCACCAAATATATCTCCTAAGAAGTACCAACTATATTTCTTATGATCACCACAACTATAATGAGATATCCAATTTCACCTCCAGAGGTCCGGCATGGGTAAGAGCGCACAGCGCATGTGTGCAAACATCTCGGCCGGCAAGATAATACAAGCACGGTCAGCGCAGGACAAACAAAAGGATCTAATAAATGTTTGAAGTGTAATGAAAGACATCTACCAAACAGGAATGAGCACATAACATATATTGCTCAACGTGGACTATTCTGATACCTTCTGTTAAGGAACACTTTGAGATATATATCTAATAACATTGTGGTACTGCTGCAGTAACGCAGAATTCAACATATACCATCTACTTAACTGAGGATAACATGTGCAGTGAAGAGCATTATATAATGTGATGGAACACAACAAAAATAATAATTCATAATCATAACAGTACAAATGTATGAACTTTATGAACTGCACTGTTGAAGATAATTAATACATACAGGATACTAATCAAGGAGATTAAGGTTCTAGACAGCAAAGCTGTCAATTTATAACTGCGCATGCGTGAGCTCCGCATGTGATAATATTAAAAGGGACCAAGACCGATACATTTATTTTTATTTTTATTTCAATCTTTATTTTTATATATACAAACCTAATATATTTCATTAGGGAACATATTCCTTATTTGATCTCAATATATTGTTTCTTATTGTTTTTTTTATTTATTATTATAAGGGTATATGTTTTTAAATATTAAATGTGATGTTTTATCGTGAGCTAGCCAATTGTATATTTTCTTGTGTCTATTCTGAGGCCTTTTGGTAGAGAGCAGGCCGAGCTCCGGAATATCAGTACCTGGTGAGCCTACCCATTTTTTTATACATTTCAATACGAGTGTTTTTTAACAAAAAAAATATACTTTTTTGTAAAAGCGCTCTTTAAAAAAAATAAGATTTGAAGGTATTATTTCTGGTTGTCCGGTTTCCGATATTGATGACCTATTCTCAGGATAGGTCATCAGTATCACATCGGCGGGGTCCGACTCCTGGCACCCCCACGATCATCTGTTTGAAGGGACTGCAGCGCTTGTATGATCGCTGCATTCTCTTCACTGTTTACCTCCTTATCGTTGACATTGCAATGGTGAAGCACTTGTACAAACAGCTGATCGGCGGGGGTTCTTCAAGCAGCTGATCGTCAGGGTTCCAGGAGTCAGACCCCCACCAAAATGATAACCTATCCTGAGGTAGGTCATCAATATTGGAAACCATGCAACTTCTTTACCATACCCTTGCTTTTCTTATGTTGCTAGAGATTCTTTTTCTTCTGAAATACAACATATATAGGTGCCTCAGTAGAGCTGTATGACAGCGCATGCACAGTGGTTTCTCTACAGAGGCTAATAGCACTAGTGTGAGCATGTGCATTACATGCCATTCTAATACATGATTTGGGTGGCCTGGGCATACGCATAGGGGCTCCCTCTGGCTCTTAAAGGACCAGTGCCCATGCACCCTAATCTTCAACAGCTAAAGGCTGGCAACCCTGGGGCCCTTAATGGACCTTCCTCTGTGGGAGGGTGTCTAAGCAATAGGTTCCTTAGCTTGCTTGTTCATGTGAAGCTGTGCAGTTTCTGTTGTCTGTCTGTGTACCAATCTCTGCCTGTTTACTGGACTCTGATCTTTTGGTGCCTGACTTCCATCACTGCCTGCCTAAACTCGGACCATTTATCGTTAAGCACATACTCTGCCTGGCCTGAAATTGGCCTGTCCTTGACTAAGATTTTTGCCTGACCTCTTGGCAGTGGCGTCGCCAGGGGGGGGGGGCAGAGGGGGCCACGGCCCCCCCTACATCATGCTGTGCCCCCCCCAACTAAAATGCCCCCCAAGTGAGCCGTCGCCACCGCCGGGCACAGGGAGATGAGCGCTTCCATTGCGCTCATCTCCATTGTAACCTGCTTGTGCCAGCGGAGGTGCAGGGGAGGGAGAGGCGTGTCCCTTCCCCTTCCTCTGATAGGCTGCAGGCACTAGGCCGGCAGCCTATCAGAGGCCGGCGCAGGCGGGGCGATGACGTCATCGCGCCACCTGAGCCTTACATCGCGGGACACAGGAAGAGTCTGCATCGCATCGCTGACACTGAGGTAAGTATAAGTGTTTTTTTTTTTGTTTTTTTTACAATAGTGTTACTGGCACATTGGGGGGGCTTATTACAATGGGGGGGCTTATTACAATGGGGGGGGACTTAATACTGGCACATGATGATGGGGGGGGGACTTAATACTGGCACATGATGATGGGGGGGACTTAATACTGGCACATGATGATGGGGGGGACTTAATACTGGCACATGATGATGGGGGGGACTTAATACTGGCACATGATGATGGGGGACTTAATACTGGCACATGATGGGGGGACTTAATACTGGCACATGATGGGGGGGCTTAATACTGACACATGATGGGGGGCTTAATACTGGCACGTAATGGGGGGGCTTATTACTGGCACATTGGGGGGCTTATTACTGGCACGTGATGGGGGGCTTATTACTGGCACGTGATGGGGGGCTTATTACCAGCACGTAATGGGGGGGCTTATTACTGGCACGTGATGGGGGCTTATTACTGGCACATTGGGGGGCTTATTACTGGCACGTGATGGGGGGCTTATTACTGGCACGTGATGGGGGGCTTATTACTGGCACGTGATGGGGGGCTTATTACTGGCACGTGATGGGGGCTCTTGTTACTGGCACGTGATGGGGGCTTATTACTGGCACATTGGGGGGCTCTTGTTACTGGCAGTGGCACGTTATTGAGGGCACTTATTACTGGCACATTATTGGTGGGCACTATAGGGGCATCTACTGAGGCCACAAAGAAGGGGTGTTTTATATGGGGGGCTCTGTACAGTAGCATTTTATACTGGGACACATTATGGTGGGTACTATGGAGAAGGGGAGACAGGAGTACTATGGAGTCATCTACGGGGGGCACTAAGAAGGGGTATTTTATACGTGCAAATTATGGGGGACACTGAGGGCATCTACTGGGGCACGATATATGGGGCATTTTATACTGGTACATTATGGGGGGCACTAGCAGGAAGGGGGGAGAGGAGCACTATGGAGGCATTTACTGGGGCACTATATAGGGGTATTTTATACTGGCACAATAGCTCAACTGGGGGCATAAGGGGGTATGTTTTGCACATTATAAGGAGAATTATTTCTACTGGGGGGCATTATGGTGGGCTTTATTACTCCCCCATGGTATGACCCCCTAGTAGCAGCACCAGCCTCTCTCTGCTCTACTATCCCTCTGCCCTTTCTCCAAATCCTTATTATGAAATCTTTCTCATTAGGATAAAACACAACATCAGCTCCGCCGAGCCCCCGGCCAAAGTGGTGAAGTGGCGTCCGAGATCCCCAAGGGCCAAGCCAAGTAACTGTAAGTGTTCATGTGAAATATGTTTATTTTATATATGTACACTCCTGTGAGAGGCGGGGAGGGAGATCTGTGGATGACACTGTTATAGGGAGAGAGATCTGTGGATGACACTGTCATGGGGTGGATCTGTGGATGACACATATTAGCATAAGATGCTATATACGGTATGTGGCATCCACAGATCCCCCCCATAGCAGTGTCATCCACAGATCCCCCTCTCTATAAAAGTGTCATCCACAGACAGCTGGACTTTTCTTCCCTGTTGCGGTTTTAGGTATTGGGTAAAGTATTGCAGCATTTCTAAGCGTACTTGTGTAAATGTATCATTGTTATAGCTGCCCCCCCTACTTTTGTCCTGGCCCCCAGTGTGCCCCCCCAAAATTTGAAAGCTAGAGACGCCACTGCCTCTTGGTGTCTCTGACCACAGTGGGTCAATTGTCAGTCACACAGAGACTACTAAAGGAGGCAGCGGCCTGGTGGTTCCCCTGCAGAAAAATCCTTATCCCTGTGAAGGGGTTGAAGGGTGAATACCAGGGAGGGGACTACAATCATAATGCCCTTAAGATTATCCAGTTCCAAACCCACTACTGTAACACATTTTTTCTTTGTGAATTTTCTTGCAAATTCTTGGGTGAAACGGAAATGGAATATATGCAGAATCAGCCTCCTATTGTTTTCAATGGGAAAACCTCACTATGGTTAATACGAGAGATATTTTTGTACTTGTGGTATCTAAAACCACATTGCCAAAAAACATAGCGATATTTGCGTTCTTGGTGCGGTTTCCATGCAGAAAACCCATAGAAACAGAGGTGGATGTCCGAATGCAGAATCGCCTTATTGAATGGGGCTACAGTAAATCTGCAGGCAGATCCACGGCATGCAAACCACCTCAGATTTCTACAACAGATTCTCATGATGTGTATTTATACAGTGTTGAGACTAATACTAAGGCTGATACCATTAGATAAATTCATAAATCTCCCTTATAATTTTTATGTACTGTTTTGGTGTTGTTATTCTGCTCACTCCCTCTTCATTTTGCCTGTTTGTCTACATATGCACAAAATACTTTAGTGACCAGATTAAATAAATGTTAGATTGGGGGGGATTTTAAAGGGTGCGGGCTATATGAAGCAGAGGTTGAGCATTTGCATAGCTGCTTTATAAAACCCTATGAGAGGCATAGAAGCCTCGACGTGAGACTGGAGTCCCCCATTCTAGTGATTGGTGAGGGTCCCAGCTGTCCAACATACACTGATCTAAAATATCCCATGGTTAGGTGATAACGGTTAACATTTGGAATACCCCAACTGTTAAGAAATTCTGAAGATTTTTTATTACCCAAAACAGTTACTTCTCTAAGATTTGTTTAGAAACTTGAAGACATGGCTTCCTTAGTTGATTTTATCTTACCAGTACAAGACATACTATGACCTGAACGAAGGCAAACCCTAAGACTGAATGAAATCAAGACAGATATTCTTTTAGCACAAGCATCTCTTACCGTAAGATAATGTATCATAATGTATCTGTTTGCAGTAAATATAGGTAGTTCGAGCATTGTCATCACAACCAACTGTAGAGGATTCACTTTTCCTAAGACTACGCCACATGAGATTAAGACGGGAAAAATGCTCATTAGGCCTTTTCTTAAGCTGTGAATAAGTGTAAATTAAAGACATTTTATCTCATTGCAAACATAGGCTTTATGCATTTTTTTTTTATCACAGAGCTCTTGAGTGTAAAATAAGGCTACTTTCACATTAGCGTTTTTTGCGGATCCGTCATGGATGTGCAAAAATGCTTCCGTTACAATAATACAACCGCCTGCATCCGTCATGAACGGATCCGGTTGTATTATGTCTTCTATAGCCATGAGGGAGCCGTCTTGAACACCATTGAAAGTCAAAAACGGATCCGTCCCCCATTGACTTTCAATGGTTTTCAAGACGGATCTGTTTTTTATTGTGTCAGAAAAAACTGATCTGTCCCCATTGACTTACATTGTATCCATCTTGCTCCGCGCCACATAACGAACAGAAAAACACTGCTTGCAGCGTTTTTCTGTCTGCAATGGGAATGCACCCAAACGGAACGTAATGTATATTGGAGCATTCCGTTTCGTTCAGTTCAGTTTTGTCCCCATTGACAATGAATGGGGACAAAACTGAAGCGTTTTCTTCCGCTATTGAGATCCTATGACGGATCTCAAAAGCGGAATTGAAAACGCTACTGTGAAAGTAGACTAATAAAGGGTTTGTGCAAATCCATATGTCTACTGCAGCCAAAATGCGGCCAAAAAGCTGTATGAGACTGCTGAGGCCAGGCATTGGCTACAATCAGGACCGCTGCAATCAGGAAAACAAAGCCTTGGCAGGGAGGACAGAGTAGCAGCGCTGGACTGGAGGGGGTTCAGGGTGTATATAACTTTTTATATTATTCTTATAGCATTCCTGCCTTTCTTTAATTAACTTGGACAGCCCCTTTAACAGTATGGTTAATTCATGCTATTTTGCTGTGACTTGTTGGTGGCACCATGCTGCAGTTTATCCTTAGGCTTCGTTCACATCACCGCTCAGCCTTTCCGTTCTCCTGCTCCGTTTAGGAAAGGCTGAACGGTGATGTGAACGAAGCCTTAGCCTTATAGTCCGATGTAGTGATGCAATATTACATTTGAAAAAGTGGGGAAATGTTATATAACATACCTGTTTATGCCAATGCTTTGAATTTCACCGGAGTTCTTAAATATTAAGGTTTCTAAAATAATGGCCCACTGTAATCCTATTGCTGCATTCAAAAAGTTGAAAGCAATTCCGCTAAATCCAAACATTTTTAGGAATCCGAAAAGGAATCCAAGTCCAAGGAAAACCATGACCGTCACATCTTGCAATGCTAAAGATGAAAAATATGCAGCAGAAACAAATAAAATTAGAAAATTTGTTATCATGCATTTTCAGCGGTATACTGCATGCAAATAATGGGCTGCTGCTTGTGCTGCTAACAGGACGGTAGGCTAAACTTACTATCAAATAATATTTTTGGACGTTTCCTTTATGGTTCAATTTGTTTTTATTGAAAACCATATACATTTGAAAATATGCAATATGAGCTAGTTACATTTGAGTATATGCAATATGTGGGCATTACAATAGTACATATCATATCAGCATATAGAGAGGAGAATCGCCATTCATCAATACTAGATGAATGGAGTAGAACGGGGGTGGACGTTTCCTTTAAACCCATGAGGAATCCTTTCTGAATTTCATCCCCAAAGAAATATTTTTGCCTCTTTGCATTCTGATGCTCATATCTTTTTTATTTTTTAGATTATCATAGCTGTTTTTCACACATTTTCTATACATGTACATTAGCTAAAATCCATAGGGTCTCCCAATATATGCACAGCTAGAACCTACCGGGCCATTTAACACCTACTAAATTCCAGACACAAATATCAGCACAATCAAATCCAATAAACAGCATTTACTTTAGTGAATTTATCACAAGCATCACTATAAAAACAATGAAAATGCAAGATGAGGATGGCATTATTTTATACAATACATAGCAATCAAATAAAAAATCGTGTATACAAAAATTGTACATATGTAGGACTGTGGTATTAAAACCAAAGAATATAACAATACAATTAAACCAAATGAGAGTAAGAAGAATACGAGAGCTATGACATTAAAGGGGTTGTCTCACATCAGCACATGGCATTTATCATGTAGAAAAAGTTATTACAAGGCACTTACTAGTGTATTGTGCTGTTGCGGTCGCCATAACTAGCAGTTATGGCCTCCGCAGCAGCGCAGATACGAAGTGGCCAGGATGTCAGCTGCTGTGCATGTGTGCTTATGTGCGCTCCCATGGTCTCGGCCACCAGCGACGCTGGTGTTTTTCCTTTAGTGCGCAAGCACGGCCACCATCACTGGATTGCAGGGCGGTCGTAACCGCTGGATGTAGTGTATAAAGCAATGGAAAAATGAATCAAGCCAGCAAAAGATAATAATACATTAGTAAGTGCCTTCTATTAACTTGTGAGACATTTTAAAGAGGACCTTTTTACACGTCCTGACATTATCAGATAGCTGTCAGCTTATTATTTTTTCTATGCGCTGCTCTGTTGTCCTGCTGTGCCCCCCTGTTCTGGTTTACCGCCTGGTATGTAAATCCATACCATCAGTACAGGGAGGAGGAGGCTTTGTTTCTCAGGGGCATCTCCTTCTCCCTGGCTGTGATGCTCTCCGCTGCAATTGGGCAGCTCACAGCCTGGGAGAAGACGCCTCTTGAGAAACACGGACATCTCCTCCTCCCCGTACTGATGGTATGGATTAGCATACATTGCGGGAAACCAGAACGAGGGGCACAGCGTGGGAGCAGCGCATAGAAAAAATAATACGTGATTTCACATGTCATCAGTATGCCCTACCCTGCCAGCTATTCATATGGTAATGTCAGGACCGGTGAAAGGTCCTCTTCAATGACCCATTCAGACGAGACAAGTTCACATGTGCTGTCCCAGTGCAGAATAAACAGCACACAGACCCCATAATGACAGCACTAGAATACCCCTGTTATGGCCTGGCCAGGAATGCAACAGAACACCAAGGCAGATAAGTTCATCACCACCAATAATCCATCTGTGAAACACAGACCGCACATGGATGGCCCAGATACAAAAAGCACTGTGATGTTTTCTGCTCCTCTTTTATCCAGCTTTGATTTAACTGCATATTTTTAGTATGTCATGGGAAATTAAATAAAACCTGGACATAAGGAGATGCTGATGTCAACATGTTTTCCTATCTGTGCCATCCATGTGCTGTCTGTTTTTGATGGATAGGTATTAGGAGGCGCTGATTTGAAAGCAGTTTTTTTTTACAGACATGCAAAACGGATGACGTATTGATGATAAATGGATGTAAGAAACGGACAAATGGAACGCATTTGGAAAAAATACTGATTTCACACAGTTTTGCAAAGTCTGAATATAACCTAAGACAGGGATGTATACTAATATACTGTAGTTAGCCCACAAGGTAATAGAATGAATATCAACCAACTAAAATACCTCAATTACTGGCCCTGTATGAGGTAAACCCAGGAGAAAATGTAACATCCCAGAGTTATGTTACTAAACTCTCTCACCCCGCTACAACATGTTAAGTGTATTTGTATTGTCATCTGGTATAAGTTAATATCACATCCCCAATAATGTGCATTATCCAAGCCTGTTACATATAATTTGCTGTAATTTTCATGTTCACCAGCAGGTGGCAGCAATGTATTCAGCAGGTCTTAGTTCAGTTTAGTGTTTCTAAACTGGAATAGTACATTCCAGTTTAGACTCCCTCTATGGGCAGAAGTGGGCTGTCTCATGGGGAGAAAAGGAAGTTAGTGTTAGTGTGCCAGCCAACCCAGCTAGCGGAAGGCTGTGCTGGTAGGAGCTCCCAGAAATAGGGATCCCAAGCCAGGATCTGTCTCGGCTGAGACCAAGGATCACCAACCCCAGACTGAGCCCTCAGCCTCAGTGCTGGTAGAAAGCAAGCAGCACCTGCAGAACTATAGATCTCCAGGACGAAACATTCCCTGCGAGCAGAACTGTGAGTACTTATCCAGAGACCAGGAGAAGCCAAATTCCTCCTCAGCTAGTCAGGCCCACACCAAGCAGAAGATAGAGCAGAAGACAGATTCCTGCCATATTCTCCAGGCATATAGTATAGAAGCAGAAGAGATATTGATCCCTGCCATACATTGCCAGAAACCTGCTGGCACCTAAAGACTAATGCTGTATCTCGTATGGATTTATGCTGCAACCAGTAAAGACAAGTTGAACTTTATTACAAGTCTGGATCTCATTAATTACCACCAAATTCCTCAATTACTCCGACTAGCAACACTCATTTTATTGCAAGTGAGCCAGGATCCAGGAGTCCAGCCGTACCCAGGTAGGAGACACCGTTGACACTACATAGAGACATTATCCCCACTCTGGCATTCCTCACCTGGTACGTGAGTTACAACATCCTAAAGGGCCCTGCAACAGTATCCTGCGCACGCTGCAATTGGCGTCACGAACAAACCATAAACTTATATACACAAACTCTGACCCACTGCATAATTGGCCACCGTACCACGGTTCTGGTCATTGCAAAAGCAGATAAAAAGGAGACTCCCTCCTTTTGCTAACAAGGCAGTCGGCTATCTGTGCAGGAGAATAGCTGTCAAACACTGTGGTCTCCAATCACTTCTAGGGCATAACTACTGTGTGGGGCGCTAAGAGGGCATCATTATTATGTGGGGGCACTAAGGGAGCATTTTATTGTGAAGGCAGCACTAAGGGGGAATAACTACTGTGTAGTGGCACTAAGGGGGCATTACTACTGTGTGTAACAAAGTACAAAGGGGACTGGTCAGGATTGGGCATGTATAACTGCTGTAGGAAGGAGCAAGGGTCCGTCGTTGATGGAAGGTATGTGTCACCGAGGTTCCTGGCCTCTGCAAAGTAAGAGCCGTTATTTTCAAGTGGCAGTTGCAGCTAGTGCTGGTTGACACGTTGCTATTTTAGTATGGCTGTAAGCTGATCTGGGCCGGCTCTTACTGGGAGTAGCCAAAGTGCTGGGTGGGTGGCTTCTACCCACGCTCCAGGCTGGGTTTTTACTGGCCTATATCAAACCCAGCCAGCAGTCTCAGCTGGGTGTGGATTACTCCTCTCTGACAGTGGAGCGCTGTCAGTCCCTTTGTGTTTTGGGATCTGCAAACTTGTGTCGTGCAAAAGGGCTGGGAGCCGCATGCTGAGAAACAGGCCCATAAAGTCTGCTGTGGACCATAGGTGGAGAAACTGCAAACCAGGTGAAGGTTTTTGTTCTGTGGACTTTTCATGGTGTGAACAAACACCTAGACTGCAAAAGATAACTTTTTGTTTTTCCTTATGTGTGAATAAAACACTGAACTGTTTAAGTTAAAGAATTTGTGGTTGCCTCTATACTGCGTCCGCTAGCCTGTCTACCAGAGCAAATCCCCACACTGCTAACATTGTCCCTCCATAGGCTTTTCAAAAGCTGGGAGACATGACAGTACATTATAAATTATAAGGCAGTTTGACTCTTAACAAGGTTTTCAGGGATTACTATGGTTTTAACAGATATGCTCATGAAGTTTTTTACATCATGTACATCTTCCCCATGATTTTTTTTTTTCAATTTGGACTCTTCTGGCCCATTTTCACCATGTAGAAAAATCACTCTGGTTTCTTTCCATCCTGTATATATAACTTCCTGTTGCTGTATCCAACCAAACCCATGATGCACTTCACCTTTCTCTTCCACAGCTCCAGCACCGCCCTCAACAATGCCCAGCTAGTTTATAGCTCCTCCCACCCAGCTAGTTAGATAGACATTCTTTCTTTGACACACCCATGGATATAACATAACAAGAAATAAGAAAAATATGCATGGAAATGGTCATGTGACCACAGCCCAGAACGGATGATAGGAGAAATAAAGGTAAAATATTAAATGTATGAACAAATTAGAGCTACCTTCATAAATGATTGATGCAAATGCTGATGCAAACTGCAATACCCAGAATATCATGTGCTGGTATTATGTACTAAGAAGTAACCAGGTTAGATGTATAGGGTAAGTTGAAATGTAGAAGTGAAATTTCTGCAACTATTCTATTCATCTGAATTAGTTTTTCAGCAATCCATCCAGAGGTGGACGGGGAACTTAAAGTGGCCCCATTTTGTAGGCAGGTCCAAATTAACAGAAGGCATGGCAACACAAGTAGGGGGGTCAACAATACCATAGTGCAAAATACCATCCCAGCAGAACCAAGTAACACAGTGTAGCACAATATAATGCTCCAAAAGCTCTGTGGTGGCCATCAATAGCTACCATCTTCTGTCCTCCTCCTGCAGTTGTCTATGGAGCAGGGGACTTAGGAGGTGAGGTGAGGGCCACAGCAGTTGAATTCACGAGGACATGTGCAGTCGCTGGCTGTGGGTACATGAGTACCTGATTCTCACAGCGTTAATTACTGTTGAGAGCTCATTATGTACACAGTCAGCGGCAGAGAGGAGGACTTGGGTGGCCCTCTAGGAAATTTCCCTGTAGGGTCTATGGCCAATCCGCCCCTGAATCCATCAACATGCTGCAGAAACTACCTAATTCAAATTTATGGAATTTAATTCCATAAATTAATCGATGTAACATATCTGCTGTGTGTGGTCATACCCTTATGGTCTATAGGCAGTCATTTTTCCTGTCCATATCTGTCTTCTTTGAGCAAAAGACTTTTGAAAATGAACCCCATTGATTAAAAATGCATCATTTTCTGTGCAAAGACAGGCAAACAATACATGAAATGCCTCATTCATCAAAATGATCTTACAGATGACATCACTTTTCCCATCATATTTTAGTGATAAAATAAGGGATGCTTAAATCTAATATTAAACCAATAGCTCATGTTGCACCACATCATCATGTATGAATGGACTCTATCATAAAACACTATAATGCAGTCTGTTTGGGCCAGGGGCACGGTGGTCAGCCCGGGAGATGCAGCCGACACGCAGAAAGTGTGGTCTTGTGAATCAGTCCTTTATATAATGTTACATTTCCAAAACATTACATCTGACAGCCAAGTGATTAAGTAGAAATGCACATGAAATAGCGAGGCCCTTGTTATCAGTGCCATCCATACCTCTGCACTCCGTTGATTTGGATATGGAACCACACCTCTTTCTACAGAAGTTTTTGACAGTTACAGGCTGCACACAGTGCCTTCCTTATGTATGTAATGCAGATCTATTAACGTGCTTTTTTCTGTAATGAGAGTTCATTAGAGGGGTCTTCCGGTTTCATGATATTGACCTATCCAATATCAGATAGGCAGGGGTTCAACTCCCGGCACCCCCATCGATCAGCTTTTTGAAGATGCGCTGTGTCCTCTTCACTGTTTGCCTGCAGAGTTTACATTGTAGCGTCAGCGCAGTGTAATTGCAGCGGTTCATCCCATTCTCTTGAATGGGAATGTAACCTACATCGCTGCTACAATTATTAGTAAAAGATAGATCCTCACTGCCTCCAAAATATCAAAGGGATGGCGAAGACAAGGGGTATCCTTTTATAGCTTTACAGATGATCACTAAATAAACTCCTTTCACTGCTTCATAACCTCCAATCTCCTCCTTGAACCTTTCCAGGAACGCAGATAGGGAAACTTGATAATGAAGTATTACAACAAGGAGTAGCAAAAAGAGATGGTTTATTATACTCACAAACACAGGGAATAAAAATGCATATAAAAATCTGCACTCCGGCAGACAGGGCCGGACTGGCCTACCGGGATACCGGGAAATTTCCCGGTGGGCCGCCGGCCCTGGGGCCGCTTTAAGATGTGCCTGCACTTTTTCTGCGGCCGGCGGGCCGAATCCGAAAGCTAGCCTCAGTCTGATGCATTGTAATGGTGGCCGCACTGGC
Source organism: Bufo bufo (assembly GCF_905171765.1). Taxonomy (NCBI): domain Eukaryota; kingdom Metazoa; phylum Chordata; class Amphibia; order Anura; family Bufonidae; genus Bufo; species Bufo bufo. The sequence goes on along the minus strand of NC_053391.1, from coordinate 351,503,695 downwards.
AGGTGGGTGGAGCTGAGCCGGCCAGCAGGCCGGCCTCCGTGGGAGCGGCACTGCTCCCTCCGACCACCTGGTGTCGCTGTGAGCGGCAGCCCGTGATCCTCCTGGCCCGGCCTGGCTGGCTGTCCTGACTGTGTGTGGCCGCCCCTCTCTTCCTAAGTGGCCTCAGGCTCCTGCCGCCTTACCAGATTCAAATATGCCGGGCCCAGGCCGCAGACCGGAAGCAGAGCCCGACCCCTGTGTATGCCGTCGCCGCCGATGTAAACAGCCCTGAGGGTAAGAAGGGGCCAGGCTGTGCCCACATGTGACTGTGCAGTCTGTCAGGGTTATGTAGTGTATATTATTTACATACAGTCTTATAATTTATAAGACTGTATGCACACTAATATACACTACATAACCCTGACAGCCTGCACAGTCACATGTGGGCACAGCCCTGGCATCCAATACATGTCACAGAGAGCTATACTGTGCAGTATAGCGTATAATGCACAGTATAGCTCTCTGTGATATGTATTGGATGCCAGGGCTGTGCCCACACGTGACTGTGCAGGCTGTCAGGGTTATGTAGTGTATATTAGTGTACATACAGTCTCCAGTTTGCAGGAGACTGTATCAGCTGGGCAGATCCGCTTCTAAGATCTGGGCTCCATGGGCCCTCTGTGGCCCTCACATGCTTCTTTATGCATCACAGCAAGGAGATTGGGGCAGTTGACAGCAGGGCTCTGGCTGGAGGTAGCACTTTGTGAAAGGTTGTCACACAGGTTGTCAGGGGCTGGGAGTGGAGAACATCTTGGTGTGTAACCTGGTGTCACTGTGCTGTACAAAGGATCTGCTGGGCATGTTGCCTCCACAGAGGGCAGGGAATCAGATTGACTGAGGAGGGCTTGTACTTTGGAGAAGAATATGTGGCTTCATGTGACAGAGCAGAGGAATCACACAGAAGAGTGTGTGGATGAGGATACGTCGTGTCTCCAGGAGCTCTGCCGCTGACATCTCCAAGTGACAGACACTGCTGGACCCCCCTGGCTCCCTGCACACAATATAAATGCACAGTATAGCTTTCCCTGATATGTATTGGATGCCAGGGCCATGCCCACATGTGGCGAGTAGCGGTGCATTATACACAGCAGCACGGTGTCCGGTACTCACACAAAGACGTGGTAGACAAATGCCCAGCCCCGGGGTCTCTCCAGCACGTTGCACAGGTAGTTATGCAGCCTCCGGTACTTCACGTTCCTCCGGCAGCTCTGGCTGCTGTTGTATGACAGCGGCTTCCCCAATAAGCTCATGCAAGCTCCCTGCTTCCCCCGGCGGCTCTCCTGCAAGCCCCCTCCGGTCCCACACCGCTGCCCCTGCCAGTGTCACTGGTGCCCAGGAAAAGCAGCCCGTCCCCTCTACTGGAGTTTAACAGCACCCTGTTGCCCCGACCCGTAGTAACGGTCCCTGCCCCTACCTTTACCTCCAGAGCTGCTTTTTATCCAGAGCCTCCCACATCACCTCCACTATGGTTGCGGGACATGGCATCACCGGCGTGGGCACAGAGGGCTCCGGGTGCATGCACAGAGCAGACCTGGGGACAGGGTGGCAGCGCTTCCTGGCTTCAGACTGTCAGATCTGTCACAAGTTGGCACCAGCCATACATACAGGAAGGCTCTGTGTGCAGGGTGCCAGGGGGGTCCAGCAGGGTCTGTCACTTGGAGATGTCAGGGGCAGAGCTCCTGGAGACACGACGTATCCTCATCCACACACTCTTCTGTGCGATTCCTCTGCTCTGTCACATGAAGCCACATATTCTTCTCCAAAGTACAAGCCCTCCTCAGTCCATCTGATTCCCTGCCCTCTGTGGAGACACCATGCCCAGCAGATCCTTGGTACAGCACAGTGACACCAGGTTACACACCAAGATGTTCTCCACTCCCAGCCCCTGACAACCTGTGTGACAACCTTTCACAAAGTGCTACCTCCAGCCAGAGCCCTGCTGTCAACTGCCCCAATCATCTCCTTGCTGTGATGCATAAAGAAGCATGTGAGGGCTACAGAGGGCCCATGAAGCCCATATCCTAGAAGCTGATCTGCCCAGCTGATGCCACTCCTGGAGAGTCCCTTGCTGCTCTCTGTACAGGAGGGGACAGTGATCACACAGCTCTCTGCATCCAGCAGGCTGCTCAGCTTCCACACAGGCAGCTCCCAGCAGTCTACTGTGCCTTCATACATAGAAGCCTGGAGGTCACTTCCAGGCAGCTGAAACTCCATGCATGGTGGTCAGAGTGGCTGTGAGAAGCTTGGAGCCCACCACCTCCAGGCAGCTGCACTTCAACAACTTTTCCAGGAGAATCCAGCAACTCTGTGACAGCAGGAAGGGGTTGCCAGTCACTCATTTGTCCCTGTGCAGCCTGCAGCTCCAGTCCTTCTCCTGGTGCTGCTGCTGACATACATTCAAGGGGGACAGAAGGGGAAGGGGGGGTAAGGAAGAGGGGGAAGGCCAGGTACTTACAGGAGGACTATATCTGAGTATAAATTAAAGGGGTTGTCCGGGTTCAGAGCTGAACCCGGACGTCCCTCCATTTTCCCCCCGGCAGCCCCCCTGCAGTTCATGCTCCGATGCTCTCCTTTGCCCTGCGCTAAATCGCGCAGGGCAAAGGCATTTTTTGAAGATCTGGTGACGTACCGGGGCTCTCCATGGGGCTGCCAGGAAGCCCAGTGACGTCACCGTCACTGATGGCCGGGATTTAGCGCTGCCCTAGCCAGTAAAACGGTAATATGAACAATGGGGTTCTACAAAAGAGCTATCGTGGGGCAAAGTTCATATTCGTGTTTACACACGTGTTTACAATGAATGCTTTCCCCTTTTATAAACAAGTAAATAATGACGCAACGCTTTGGGGCTGGTATGCAACTTTTTCCAGGGCTGGTTTTTATCCCCAGTCCGGCCCTGCCGGCAGACACATGCCCGACCTAGGTTTCGCAGTTAGCTTCTTCAAGGGCCTTACAGCCAAACCCACGATCTGCTGTTCAGGTGTAGCTCTATTGCTGGATGTCGGCACTGGAACTACGCAGCTCTGTCAACTGTGTAGTGGACATAGCTCGTCACCGCAGCACCGTTCCGTTTGACTTCTGTGGGAGCAGCACTGTAGTAACAAGCTCCCTCCACTGCTGTATTACTCAAAGCAGACTTTTGGTGCCAGAGATACACCTGAACAGCCAGGGCTACAGGATGGAGCTCCTCCAATCAGATATTATGGCCCATGTTTGAGCTACAGGTACCATGTTATAGAGCAGGAGAAGATTTGGGGAAAAGAGAGTTTTTTTGGGAAAAGATTCAGTATAACTTAAATTCCTGCTTATTCTGAGCTTTGAAGTCAAGACGGCGGTCCTATCAGTGATTGACAGCTATCTCTACAGTCAGGTCCATAAATATTGGGACATCGACACAATTCTAACATTTTTGGCTCTATACACCACCACAATGGATTTAAATTGAAACGGACAAGATGTGCTTTAACTGCAGACTGTCAGCTTTAATTTCATTAGGCTAAAAAAAACTAATTAAACTCATCAGAGAGATAGCAAAAACATTAGGCGTGGCCGAAACAACTGTTTGGAACATTTTTAAAAAGAAGGAACACACCGGTGAGCTCAGCAACACCAAAAGATCCGGAAGACCACGGAAAACAACTGCGGTGGATGACCAATGAATTCTTTCCCTGGTGAAGAAAACACCCTTCACAACAGTTGGCCAGATCAAGAACACTCTCCTGGAGGTAGGTGTATGTGTGTCAAAGTCAACAATCAAGAGAAGACTTCACCAGATTGAATACAGAGGGTTCACCAAAAAATTTCAACCATTGATGAGCCTTAAAAACAGGAAGGTCAAATTAGAGCTTGCCAAACGACATCTAAAAAAGCCCTCACAGTTCTGGAACAACATCCTATGGACAGATGAGACCAAGATCAACTTGTACCAGAGTGATGGGAAGAGAAAAGTATGTAGAAGGAAAGGAACTGCTCATGATCCTAAGCATACTACCTCATCAGTGAAGCATGGTGGTGGTAAAAGGTTTGTAAAATTATACGTAAACATCTCCACATTTTGAATTATAATGAAGAATGGAAAAATGTAGTTTCAACAGGGATCAGATGCGTAGCAAAAAAGGCCCCCACAGTAGGGCAAAAAATTAGCCCCAGTTTATATAGGGAGAATCTCCCCAAAACGACTAGCTGGCTCAAAACAAACGGTAATTACAAATGTGGCAGCAATAAATGCATTTGCTGTCGACATATGCTTATTTCAAAAGAGGTCACATCTGTGGCTAACAATAAACAACACATGCTTAAGCAATATATAAATTGTAAAACAGATCATGTTGTTTATGTCATAACATGCAAAATATGTAACCTTCAATACGTGGGCTGCACCACTAACGAACTGAAGGTGCGTATACGAAAACACCTGAGTGATGTCCCCCATTTTATGTCCCGTAATGTCTCAGCGGCTACCAGACATTTTGCCACTGTTCACAAAGGTGATGTTTCTGCGTTTTCTGTACAGGGAGTGGAAGTAGTTTCCACACCTGTCAGGGGGGGGCGATCGCAAACAGAAGCTTCTAAGTAGGGAAACATATTGGATGTTCATTCTAGATACTTGCATACCAAAGGGTCTGAACAGAAAACATGATTTAACTCTGCAATATATGTAGTGCATCAATATGTTTATATGTGGTCTCTGAGCGGTTAATACTGTGAAGTACTGCGTCCCCACCCACATGCTCCAGGGAGGATCCATTAATCCAGGAGCACCTGGGTCTGGGACACAGTCTCCAATTAACTAAGAAGGAGGAGTTACCCATTTGTGTGGTATATAAAGTATTTGTTTTTAGTACACTTTTGTATTGTCTTGAAGAAGGGCTCAATACCACAGCCCGAAACACGTCACAATCTTGTGTCTCTCCATGTGACATCTTTGTTGGATTGGATTTTATTACAAGCCGAATAAAGAAAACTTTTTATATTCTGAAGCTGGAATCAACTTTTCTCTTTCTTCTTGGACTTTTCAAGTGTGGCTAGGTTCAAGCCACTTCCCTTTCCGTGCTTCAGGCAGGTGACCAGAGGTGAGAGCTGCTAAAATCCTTTCCTTGATCACATGGTGGTGGTAGAGTCATGGCGTGGCCATGTATGGCTACCAATGGAACTGTCTCTCTTGTATTTATTGATGATGTGACTGCTGACAAAAGCAGCAGGATGAATTCTAAAGTGTTTTGGGCAATATTATCTGCTTATATTCAGCCAAATGCTTCAGAACTCATTGGACGGCGCTTCACAGTGCAGATGGACAATGACCCAAAGCATACTGCAAAAGCAACCAAAGAGTTTTTTTAAGGGAAAGAAGTGGAATGTTATGCAATGGCCAAGTCAATCACCTGACCTGAATCCGATTGAGCATGCATTTCACTTGCTGAAGAAAAAACTGAAGGGAAAATGCCACAAGAACAAGCAGGAACTGAAGACAGTTGCAGTAGAGACCTGGCAGAGCATCACCAGGGATGAAACCCAGCATCTGGTGATGTCTATGCGTTCCAGACTTCAGGCTGTAATTGACTGCAAAGTATTTGCAACCAAGTATTAAAAAGTGAAAGTTTGATTTATGATTATTATTATTATGTCCCATTACTTTTGGTCCCTTAACAAGTGGGAGGCACATATGCAAACTGTTGTAATTCCTACACCGTTCACCTGATTTGGATGTAAATACCCTCAAATTAAAGCTGACAGTCTGCAGTTAAAGCACATCTTGTTTGTTTCATTTCAAATCCATTGTGGTGCTGTATAGAGCCAAAAATGTTAGAATTGTGTCAATGTCCCAATATTTATGGACCTGACTGTATATACACAGTCATATGGGGAAGGCTGTCAATCACTGATAGGTCCATCTCCTTGACTTTAAAGCCTAGAATGAGAAGGAATTTAAATGAATGATATACAAGTTATACTATGTGTGTATTATTGGTCAATTCCAAATAAAAAAAATGATTCTGTAAAAGGATACCAGATTTACGGTACACCAGATCTACATCTGGCCTTTAGTTTATGCCATCAGATGGATTCTGCAGTTTATGTACAAAATTATTAATATCTATCTAAACAAATGATTGTCTCATAACACAGCTAATATCGCTTCTAGGGAAGAATATGGTGACTTCTGGACACCAACGCTACACAACTACCCTTTATTGAAGGTGCGCACAATGTAGTGTCTGACCCGATCTGGGGCGTGGCCTAACCAGATCAGGGCGTGGCTTAGTGGGACCTAGAAGTTGATTTTTAACTTCATTTTTTCAATCTCAGTTGGCTGAGGAGTGGGAGGGGGCGTTGCCTAACCGGATCGGGAGCGTGTCCTTTTGAACAGCTCACTCTAAGACAGCAGCCTTGTGGTGTGTGAGTGTAAGCTGCAGGGAGAAAGTCACCTTCCCTCTCACCCCTGCAGCTGACAGAAGTTGATTTTTACCTTAATTTTTTCAATCCCTGTCGGTTCAGGAATGGGAGGGGGCATAGCCTAACCAGATCAGGGGTCTGGCTTAGCGGGCCCTGGGGAGGGGTTTTAAGTCTTTTAAGGGTGGACACATTGTGGCAGGGGGCGTGTCTGGGCTCCATCTGGCAAGAGTGACGCCCCTCTGGGCACCTTACTGGCTCATTTGCATGCCAAATAAACTGGATTTTCAGAGGATAAAAACATCTATTGTTGGAAAAAAGGCACATCTAGAAATAAGGTACTAAGTGCTATTTGGCCATGGCTTTACTGCAATAGCGATTATCCTGGTAACATATTTCCTTTAAAGCTGACCTACAGCAGTGAGGAAAAATGGCTGGGTTGTTATGGAAACCTGGAGTAAAACTGTGTATGTGGAGGCTAACGGCCTGCAAGCTTCTATTGGCTGATAAGGGTCATGTGACCAAGCTTCCATTGGCTAATGCATTTTTTTGGTAATATCTCAGGAATGGTACGTCCTAGAGAGCTGAGACCTGGTCTAAAACCTTCCCAGACACCTGATGTACCTGTGTGCCAAATTTCGTGATTGTAAATGTGACGGTGCGGATTCCTTTTGCGGACATACACACACACACACACACACACAGATTCACTCAGCTTTATATATTAGATATATATATATTTAATTATTTTTGTTTTCATTATTTATATCAATTTTAACATGTCAAATATGGATTTTATTTTAGGAGAATGACTTGAACATTTATTATTTGTTATTCCTCTTACGAATATTTGTGTTTTGTCTTCATTTACACAGATCTTAATTGTACTCCAGTGATTTGTATTCTAATTGTGTATTGCACCTCCCATGTATTTCCTCCTTTTGAACATTCCTCTATTTACCATAATTTGAGAGAACTGTGTTGTTCTCACTGTTTGATGAAGGTAGCACACCTTTGAAATGCTTTTTAACATTTTAAACAATATTGAAACTATTTTTAAACACTATTTTAATTATTGTTTTAAGGAATATATTTCCTACACTACAGCAAGAAAATCAATTTTTTCCCCCTCTTTATCTATTAGTATTTATCTCTATCTATAACACAGAAAAATATACTGTACAATGCTAAGATGTCTTTTTTTTTTGGTCACCCTTCCGCCCACAAAAAATGGAATAGCAGTGACCAAAAAGTTGTACATTCATTGTGGTATCAATTTGTGTTGAGCGAAGCATTCAAAGCGGAATTTGGTCTGAAGTTTAGGAAAACTTTGATTCTAAACTAATCCAAATTCTTGAGCTCTTCGTGGTAACGAATCAGATAAAAAAAAAAAATGGCAGCTGCACATGTCACAAAGCGATATTAAGTCAAGGAACATGAGATCACCCATAATGCTGTGCAGCCAGCCAATCCGCACATAGCCATCCTCTTTGATGTCACAGCCCTATAAAACCCTCATCCTGTGCGGTCTCCGCCATTGTCCTGTCAGCTGAGCATAGGGAGAGACATGGCAAGCGCCCATCCAGTCTGCACCCCTTAGGGGGGCCAGGTCTTAATGTCGACCATCCTAATTTTTTGCTGGCTTTACTTCTTTAAAATCATCCTTCAAAGTCTCCATGTCCTAGAAAAGTCAGCAAGATGCAGAGGGCTGGATGTTCCTGATGACATATTCCCATCGATATTAGATGATGTGGAAAAGGGGGAAAAGCAGATGGCAGAAGAAGGGCTCCCACCTGTAGGGCAGGGGGTTGGAGAAGTGGGTATGCCAGAGCTGATTCATATTCTATGTTTCTGTCATATAACCTGCAGGAGATTGCAGGCCAGAACAGCAATAATATGCATATTGTCCCGCCACCTAATCAGCCAAACCCCATACCAGCAACAGCCCCTGTTTAAAGGTGCATTAAAGGTGCCACACAGCCATTAACAATGAAGACTGACTATACAGTGCCGTCTTCATTATTAAATTAAAGGCAGCTGCGGGCTTATTGGCTGCGCAGGTCTTTATCGCAGGATGGCCGCAACCCGCCCACAGCATGGCCGCTCCATGTGTCTGTACCCTAAAGCACAGAGGCCTGGGTATCCCTGATTTGTGACAAATTAATTAGGAACTAATTGAATTTCTTGGCGAACTTCAGCGAAGTTGCCAAACCAAATTTTTCAAAACTGCGCTCATCTCTAGTATCAATCAAACAAAAGCTCAACCCACAAAATACAAGCCCTAGCACGGTTCAATTGATTGAAAAATAACATTATAGGTGTCCGAATATGGCGATGCAAGATTAGTTTTGAAAAAAAAAAAAAAACATAATTAGAAAACATAACATAAACTATATAAGTTTAGTATGACATGAATCATAATGATCAGTAGAATAAAGCAGAATAAAGTTAACATGTAATTTTTAACATATGTAAAAACAAAAGCAAAAAAAGCAATGGGGGAATTCTGTTTTTTTATTTTTTATTTTACTTTCAACAGCCAGTAAGGAACATCACTCCAGAGGAATATTTTCATGCAATTATAATTTTATTGTAGACCCACTGTCACTAACAATAATAAAGCAGCAATGTTGTGGGTCAGAATTTATCAAGCAGAAAGGTGGAGGGGCAATGGGACAGAGTCACCAGCGTGAAGGGGTAAAGTAATAAAATATAATGAAAACATTGGTTTATTTATTTTTTGGAATGGGAGCCTCTAAGTAAAGGCATATTCATTCTTCCATTTCTTTATACAGCCTGTCTGTATTTTGCCTGCCTAGTAGTTCACTAGTAGTTTACTTAAATAGGACTGAGCTGCACATAGGCCATGTGACCGATGAATGTGATGTCCCTGGCCTAGGAAGAGGGTCAGCTCTCACCCTCACAGCTGGGTGCCAGGAGTCAACCCCCCACCGATCAGATATTGATGACCTATGCTGAGGATTACTGGACTCTCCAGAATCATTCTCAGACTCAAAAAGCCGCTTATCCCCATACGTGTTTCTGAAATCTTATTTTACCCTAGATAATTTGGCCTTCCTTACTCTGGAACTAATACACTCCTGTTCTTCTATTAAGGTCTTGTGCACATGGCAAAACACGGATCTCGCCGCGTGCATGCCAGCATTTCTTTTTTAATTCCTGTAGAAATGTCCTATCCTTGTCCAGAAAACGGATAAGAATAGGACATGTTCTACCTTTTTTGTATGGCTGCTGAATGAACGTATTGATGCGGACAGCACACAGTGTGCTTTCCGTATCTTTTGCTGCCCCATTGAAATGAATGGATCAGCCTCCGATCCGTAGGAAATGCGGATTTTATGCAGACCAAACATACAGTCGTGTGCATGAGCCCTAAGGAAACACATTTGGATTTAGCATCCTGACATCATATTTGATACAGGAATCAAAGTGAAAATATATCTACCCAATTTACTAAGTAATGTACAAATATAATTTGATTATTATTTTCAAGCACAAAATAGTTTCTTGAATTTAAGCATACATACATTCAGTACATAAAATAACATTTGTCTATTAAAAAGTATTCTACAAATTTAAAACACATGAAGTACTCCGATAAAGAGACCCTTTAACTAAATGCACACCATGCAATGTCCAATGACCATGAAAAAAAGGCAAAAACATATATATTGGCTGCTTTATAGTCAACTTGGACATAAAGACATTTATATCCTCAGACAAATTCCCTTGATTTATATGGCTATTAGAAAATAAAATACAAATAACACAGATGCATTTCAATAAAAGTTAAATCTTACCTGGATACCCATTCACACTTTCCAATTTGTAGCCTTGGGGGAAAAAGACCATAAAAACAAGTATAAAAAGTGACTGTAACAGAAGAAGTACCCATGGCAGGCGACCTCTCAGGCTGGCAGAATATCTTGGTGCCATTTTTAGATGCCAAAAGAATTGAAAAAAAAATGTATTTTTCTCAGCCTAAGCAGGGACACACGAGAAGGATGACGCTGATGGGTGTTAACCAAATGATGTGATGACGCCTTATCTCTTGCATGCTGGGGAACTACAAGGGTGCCATACTTTGTCAGCAAATTTGTTTTCAGAACATCTTGGAAGGAAAGATCGGTTGAAGAACTGCCATGTTTACCTAGTGATAGTAGTAGTGTCTTTTATCTAAATTAAGAATTTGCCAAAAATGTCATCAAATGTTTAACATAGGTCAGCACAGAAACTTTCTTGGAAATGTGACCTAAAGGAACATGATCATTGTGAATTTTCACTATTCCCATATAACATTAGTAAAATGAAATGGCTGCTGCAGGTGACCCCCCGTCCGGTGCACAGCAGAGTGAAAAAGTGTACCATAGAACAAGAGGAGAAATCCAGCACCCAACTTTTGGTTTGAAATGCATGGACTGGAAATTATGTTTCATTTTTTTTATTTATTTTTTATTGTTTTTGTTATGTGTGGTATATGGCCACCAACATAAGGTCTTTGCTGACCAGAGCTTACCAGTCACTTATAAGAGGCACATCCTGGGGAGCTACTATAAGGCTAGGGCTACATGGTGAAATTATTTGGTGCAGTAAACGTTTTCAGCCTCCATTTTGAAATCTACAAAATTGAATTCAGCTCAGCTTTTTCCAAAGGGAAGGGGGCCATGTGAATGCATTTGGGGTTGAGCATTTCCTGCCTTTTGAGACCACGTATTTTTGTCATTTAAATCGTATATTTATATGTGGAGGTATATAAACTCCAATCTAAATGCGCCTTGATTACCATCCATAGGCAACATTTAGGTGCACCTGTGAGTCCTGCAACCTATCAGCCAGCCATGGGTGGGACTCTAAGCCTCCTACCTCCTCCCATTGTAAGTGTGGCTGGTCACACTGGAGGGAACTGGGAGCTGTTTGCTGTGAGTCAGACCTTACGCTGTGGAATTTGCCCACTCAGACTGACCCACCGGGGAAACCGTCGGTGGGCCCCTGGCATTTTCATTCATAATAATTAGTGCGGCAGGCAGCTGTCCAGCTTCCCGCTGGCCACACCGCTGCCTGCCACTTCAATGAGCACTGACAGTGACGTCTCCAGAGTCAGACTTGTCATATAAGTGGCGAGATGACTGATCCAGGCCATGATCATTCACCTCGCCACTTCACTTCCAATAGCCGCCGCCCGCCAGTGCCCAGCGCCTCCTCTCCAGACCGCTCCCCGCAGCGCTGCTCGTGGGCCCCGCCTCCTCATACGTGACATGCCTGCGCTGCGCTCTCCGTACAGAGCATCCCTACGCAGCGCAGGCACGCAGCCAGTAAGGCTCTCCGCCGAGCCCTGGAGTCTGCAGAGCGCAGCGGCCGGTTTATAGTGTGCCGCGGGTGCCCAGCAGTTAGCTGCCTCCTGCCTGTGAGCAAGACAGATAGAGCCGAGGCAGTGGACGTCACGCTCTCTGTCTCAGGGTAGTCCAGGCAGTCCAGATAGGTAATAACATAAATTCCAGTAATAACTGTTAAAATACTATAAAAAAAATATTATTCACATTTTATTGCCTTACCCCCTTGGAAAGTACAACTCCCAGCATGCCTTGTCAGATGCAAACCTTCAGGACCTGCTGGGAGTTGTAGTTTTCCTTTCTGCAACTTGCTGTCATTTTATGTTGCAATTATGATGCGGGCACAGGTCTTGCATTCTCACCCGCTGCCCGAACAATCAATTGCCAGTACCAAAATTACTGTATACAAGCAAATAAAGGTGGGTTCACACTTGCGTTCTGGCTTTCCGTTATAGGCTCCATTTTATAACTGAATACCCAGACAGAATAAAAAACGGAAACCTTTAAGAGGCATTCCATTTTGATACGTCAAAATAGATGTCTATGGGCAATTCTAATGGATCCGTCTGGTCTGGTTTCCGTTATGCAAGACGGAAAACAAAGTACTGTCGCCAGGATCCGTTATGATTGCCCATAGACTTCTACTATGACGGATCTAAACAGAATGCCTCTTAAAGGTTTCCGTTTTGCATTCCGTCTGTACGTTCCATTATAATCAGAACCTGCCAGAACGCAAGTCTGAACCCACCCTTAACCTGTTTAGGACATAGGGCGTACCGGGCGGTGATCGGAACCCGGTGCCTGCTGAAATCAATCAGCAGGCACCCAGGGTCAATGACCAGGGGGTCCTGTGACCCCCCCCCCCCGATCACTGCAAACTGGTCAATTCAGACCTGCGGTTTGCAGCGCTTTCGGGAGGTTTCTGATCCCTGTGACCACGGGGATCAGAAACTTCAAAATGCCTTTATTTTATGTTTAACCTTCCCCCCTGCAGCCCTCTGTGTTATGTGCCGGCGGGCGCAGTGGGGTTAGGGGTGCGGGCGGTGCGGCAGTGCGGGCGGAAGGGCCGCGCGATCATCAGGGCGGTGCTGGGGGGGCGGACAGGTGTGCGATCATCCGCCCGCCCCCTCTCTCAGGATTGCTGAGTGGTTTGCAGAGTGTCAGCACCATGGTGCTGATCAGAGGCTGTTGCTGGTGCTGATTAGATTTCTGCTAAAGGCAGAAGTCTAATCAGACTTTGTAAAGTGAAAATACAGTACAGTACACTATATAGTGTACTATACTGTATTATACACACATCAGACCCACTGGATCTTCAAGAACCAAGTGGGTCTGGGTAAAAAAAAAGTGAAAAAAAAAAGTAAAAATAAAAAAACACATTTATCACTGATTAAAAATGAAAAAAAAATTACCTACACATATTTGATATCACCGCATCCGTAATGACCTGATCTATAAAACGGTCATGTTACTTTCCCCACACAGTGAACACCATAAAAAATAAAAATAAAAACTATGATGAAATTAAAATTTTGCCCACCTTACTTCCCAAAAAAGGTAATAAAAGTGATCAAAAAAGTCGTATGTACGCCAAAATAGTACCAATCAAACCGTCACCTCATCCCGCAAAAAATGAGCCCCTACATGAGACAATGGCCCAAAAAATCAAAAAAACTATGACTCTCAGACTAAAACATGATTTTTTTGTTTCAAAAATGCTTTTTTATGTTAAACGTAAAAATAAAATTAAAAAAGTTGACATATTAGGTATCACCGCGTCCGTAAGAATCTTCTCTATAAAAGTACCACATGACCTAAACCCTGAGGTGAAGACCGTAAAAAAAAAAAGTGTCAAAAAAGCCATTTTTTGTCACCTTACATTACAAAAAGTGTAATAGCAAGCGATCAAAAAGTCGTATGCCCCCCAAAAAAGTGCCAATCTAACCGTCATCTCATTCCACAAAAATGATACCTTACCTAAGACAATCGCCCAAAAACTGAAAAAACTATGGCTCTCAGACTATGGAGACACTAAAACATGATTTTTTTTGTTTCAAAAATGAAATCATTGTGTAAAACTTACATAAATAAAAAAATATTATACATATTAGTTATCGCCGCGTCCGTAGCAACCTGCTCTATACAAATACCACATGATCTAACCTATCAGATGAATGTTGTAAATAGAAACAACAAAAAACAGAGCCAAAACAGCTATTTCTTGTTACCTTGCCTCACAAAAAGTGTAATATAGAGCAACCAAAAATCATATGTACCCTAAACTAGTACCAACAAAACTGCCACCCTATCCTGTAGTTTCTAAAATGGGGTCACTTTTTTGGAGTTTCTACTCTAGGGGTGCAACAGCGAGGCTTCAAATAGGACATGGTGTCAAAAAACCAGTCCAGCAAAATCTGCCTTCCAAAAACCGTATGGCATTCCTTTCCTTCTGCGCCCTGCCGTGTGCCCGTACAGCGGTTTACGACCACATATGGGGTGTTTCTGTAAACTACAGAATAAGGGCCATAAATAATGAGTTTTGTTTGGCTTTTAACCCTTGCTTTGTAACTGGAAAAAAAATATTAAAATGGAAAATCTGCCAAAAATGTAAAATTTTGAAATTGTGTCTCTATTTTCCATTAAATCTTGTGCAACACCTAAAGGGTTAACAAAGTTTATAAAATCAGTTTTGAATAGCTTGAGGGGTGTAGTTTCTTAGATGGGGTCACTTTTATGGAATTTCTAATCTAGGGGTGCATCAGGGGGGCTTCAAATGGGACAAGGTGTCAAAAAAACCAGTCCAGCAAAACCTGCCTTCCAAAAACCAAACGGCGCACCTTTCACTCTACGCCCCGCTGTGTGGCCATACAGTAGTTTACGGCCACATATGGGGTGTTTCTGTAAACAGCAGAGTCAGGGCAATAAAGATACAGTCTTGTTTGGCTGTTAACCCTTGCTCTGTTAGTGGAAAAAATGGGTTAAAATGAAAATTAGGCAAAAAAAAAAAAGAAATTCTCAAATTTCATCCCCATTTGCCAATAACTCTTGTGCAACACCTAAAGAGTTAACGACGTATGTAAAATCAGTTTTGAATACCTTGAGGGGTGTAGTTTCTTAGATGGGGTCACTTTTAGGGAGTTTCTCCTTTAGGGGTGCATCAGGGGGCTTCAAATGGGACATGGTGTCAAAAAAACAGTCCATAAAAACCAGCCTTCCAAAAACCATACGGCGCACCTTTCACTCTACGCCCCGCTGTGTGGCCGTACAGTAGTTTACGGCCACATATTGGGTGTTTCTGTAAACGGCAGAGTCAGGGCAATAAAGATACAATCTTGTTTGGCTCTTAACCCTTGCTTTGTTAGTGGAAAAAATGGGTTAAAATAAAAAATTTGACAAAAAAATTAAATTCTCAAATTTCCTCCCCATTTGCCAATAACTCTTGTGCAACACCTAAAGGGTTAACAATGTATGCAAAATCAGTTTTAAATACCTTGAGGGGTGTAGTTTCTTAGATGGGGTCATTTTTGGGTGGTTTCTATTATGTAAGCCTCGCAAAGTGACTTCAGACCTGAACTGGTCCCCTAAAAATTGAGTTTTTGTAAATTTCTGAAAAATTTCAAGATTTGCTTCTAAACTTCTAAGCCTTGTAACATCCCCAAAAAATAAAATATCATTCCCAAAACAATTCAAACATGAAGTAGACATATGGGGAATGTAAAGTCATCACAATTTTTTGGGGTATTACTATGTATTACAGAAGTAGAGGAAACTGAAACTTTGAAATTTGCAAATTTTTCAAAATTTTTGGTAAATTAGGTATTTTTTTGTGCAAAAAAAATAATTTTTTTGACTTCATTTTACCAGTGTCATGAAGTACAATATGTGACGAAAAAAACAATCTCAGAAACGGCCTGATAAGTCAAAGCGTTTTTAAAGTTATCAGCACTTAAAGTGACACTGGTCAGATTTGCAAAAAATGGCCTGGTCCTTAAGGTGAAAATGAGCCCGGTCCTTAAGGGGTTAAAGGGCATCTATCACCAGTTTTATGGTGTCTAAGAGCAACATAAACTAGTGGCAGACCCCTTAGCAAAATGCTAGGTCACTTTTAGTGCTGAACGAACTAAAGTATCCGAAGTGGACTTCGATCTGAAATTCAGGAAAAATTTGATTTGCCGCAAAGCTGAATCGATTTTCCCTGAAATGGCAGTTAAAAACAAAAAAAAAACATACTTGCCTCATCCATTTGCACACGAAGAGACCGCTGCGGCCATCTTGATTGAGGATACCAATTCATGCACAGTGACGTATGACGTCACCACGCCTGCCATGTGATCACATCATCACTTCACTGTGCAATATTTTGCGTGGTGTCTTCAATCAAGATGGCCGACATCAAATGGATAAAGTGAGTATTTTTGGTTTAACTAAGTAACTCCTGAAAGCCCTCACTATTATTCTCAGATGCCGCGATCAGCGATGAATGCAGCATCTCAAAGGTTCAATGACAGGGGGTAGTGCAATCGCGGTTCCCCATCATTGCACCCACTACATACAAAGACAAAGTAATTTGTCATGAAGCAAGTTTCTTTGTGAAATTCGGCAAAGCAGCCGAATCAAATTTTCCATAACTTTGCTCATAATGAATCACTTTGTTTAATTGACCAGCTGCAGTGCATTATGATGAGTCATGAATATTCATGAGCTCCTGGCTTTTTTCACCCCCTGCTGCTGATTCAGTTGGAAAAGAACTGTCAATTAAAGGCAGATGGGTGGAATAGCCTTAAAGGGAACCTGTCACCAGTTTTATGGTGTCCTAACTAAGGGCAACATAAATAAGTGACTGATTCTCTTAGCAAAATGCTGGGTCACTTTTTTTAATTGACCCAGTCAATCTGCCAACATCTTGTATTGAAAAGCTCCAGCTGATAATGATGAGTCATGAATATTCATGAGCTCCTGACTCTCCCCGCCTACCTAATGCTGAATGACAGTTTTTTTCCATATGAATCAGTAGCAGGTCGGCAGGGGAGTGGCTATAGCTGTTAATTAAATAAACGCTGGACTCAATGACATCACGCTGGACTCAAATCAGCTCATTAGCATGCGGCATGAGGCATCTTTGTGTGTATATTATGAGGTAACCATCTGTCACACCAGTAAGTGAATACATCTAAGGTACTTTTTAGTAGTTAATGATTGTATATAATTAGTTAGATTATAATCAAATATCCACATGACAGGTTCCCTTTAAGTTCATGAATATGGGGACTTGGTATGTGCTGAAGTGGTTATAACCTAGCAGCATAAAACTGGTGACAGCCAATGTTGATAATAAAAACTAAGCATTAGGGCTCTTTCACACAAGCGTGTTCCTTGCACGCTCCATGTTAGAGAGGGATGGTGCGTTCTGGACTTATGACTGATAATGCTTTGTGCCTCTGTATGACCTTATCGTTACAGAATCATAGTGACAGCTTTATGTTAGTATGATTCTGTAAAGGAAAGGTCACGCAGAATCAGGAAAAAGTTAATAACCACGCAGTCCTAATTTCAATAATATTTTGTAGGGCAATGTCTTCTAAACGACCCTCTGCTTCGGAAGAAAAATCAGAAGCACCCCAAAAAAAAATATAAAACTGGTGCACAAAAGAGACTAACGGCTACCCGAAAAGATCTTGCAAAAGCTGGATCAGCTCCAGGGCAGCAGAAATTATGGCACTCAATAGGTGCTACCAGACAAAACTCTGTGGAACCAACGGCATCTTGCTCTACAGCTCCTGCACAGTCTGAGACAGTGGCAGATGTAGAAGCAACTATACTTGATGAAGAGGAGGCTGGTGAATCATCTTTACCTGAAGCGATAAAAGACATATACACGGAAGACTTGACTGGTAATTTAGATGAACTTGAGAAAGAGGGAGATTCAGAAAGTTCAGACTATGACATAATGTCAGAAATGCCATCCACATCTGCAGTAAGCAATGCTTTTGAGGCACCAGACCCCATGTGTAATTTGACTACTAAACTAAATTTTATGAAACTGCACCCAATCCAGCCATTGTCAGACGCTACTTATACACTGCCTTTTAACCACCTGCCATCTGGGCCATTTGCCCCCTTCCTGACCAGGCCAAATTTAGCAAAACTGACATATCTCACTTTATGTGGTAATAACTTTGGAACGCCTTTATTTATCCAAGTCATTCAGAGATTGTTTTCTCGTGACACATTGTACTTCATGATAGTCATAAATTTGAGTCAAAATATTTCACCTTTATTTATGAAAAAATCCCAAATTTACCCAAAAATTTGAAGAATTCGCAATTTTCTAAATTTCAATTTCTCTGCTTTTAAAACAGAAAGTGATACCTCATAAAATATTTATTATTTAACATTCCCCATATGTCTACTTTATGTTGGCATCATTTTGGAAATGTCATTTAATTTTTTTAGGACGTTAGAAGGCTTAGAAGTTTAGAAGCAATTCTTCAAATTTTTAAGAAAATTGCCAAAACCCACTTTTTAAGGACCAGTTCAAGTCTGAAGTCACTTTGTGGGGCCTACATAGTGGATACCCCCATAAATGACCCCATTGTAGAAACTACACCCCTCAAGGTATTCAAAACCGATTTTACAAACTTTGTTAACCCTTTTAGGCGTTCCACAAGAATTAAAGGAAAATGGAGATCAAATTTTTAAATTCACTTTTTTGGCAGATTTTCCATTTTAATAAAAAAATTCTTTAACACATCGATGGTTAACAGCCAAACAAAACTCAATATTTATTACCCAGATTCTGCGGTTACAGAAACACCCCACATATGGTCATAAACTGCTGTATGGGCACACGGCAGGGCGCAGAAGAAAAGGAACTCCACATGGTTTTTAGATGCCATGTCCCATTTGAAGCCCCCTGATGCACCCTTACAGTAGAAACTCCCAAGAAGTGACCCCATTTTGGAAACTAGGGGATAAGGTGCCAGTTTTATTAGTACTATTTTTGGGTACATATGATTTTTTGATCATTCATTATAACACTTTATGGGGCAAGGTGACCAAAAGATTTGTTGTTTTAGCACAGTTTCTATTTATTTATTTTTACAGCGTTCACCTGAGGGGTTCAGTCAAGTGACATTTTTATAGAGCAGATCATTACGGACGTGGCGACACCTAATATGTATACTTTTTCTCATTTATTAAAGTTTTACACAATAATAGCATTTTTGAAACAAAAAAATTATGTTTTAATGTGTCCATGTTCTGAGAGCTATATTTTTTTTTATTTTTTGAGAGATTTTCTTATGTAGGGGCTCATTTTTTGCAGGATGAGGTGACGGTTTTATTGGTACTATTTTGTGGGACATATGCGTTTTTGATCACTTGGTGTTGCACCTTTTGTGATGCAAGGTGACAAAAATTGCTTGTTTTGACACAGTTTTTTTTTTTTTTTTTACGGTGTTCACCCGAGGGGTTAGGTCATGTGATATTTTTATAGAGCTGGTTTTTACGGACGCGGCAATACCTAATATGTATACTTTTTTTTATTTGTTTCACTTTAACACAATAATAGCATTTTTTAAACCAAAAAAATTATGTTTTAGTGTCTCCATGTTCTAAGAGCTATAGTTTTTTTATTTTTTGATAGATTTTCTTATGTAGGGGCTCATTTTTTGCGGAATGAGGTGACTGTTTTATTGGTACTATTTTGTGGGACATACGCGTTTTTGATCACTTGGTGTTGCACCTTTTGTGATGCAAGGTGACAAAAATTGCTTGTTTTGACACAGTTTTTTTTTTTTTTTTTACGGTGTTCACCCGAGGGGTTAGGTCATGTGATATTTTTATAGAGCTGGTTTTTACGGACGCGGCAATACCTAATATGTATACTTTTTTTTATTTTTTCTATTTTTAACTTTTTTTTTTCATTCCTTACTTGGGGACTTTTTTTTTTTACATGTGAAACTTTTTTTAATTTTTTTATTTTCAACCTTTTATTTTTATTTTTTTTATTTTACACTTTTCGTCCCCCATAAGGTCATACAAGACCTCTGGGGGACATTTGCTTCACTTTTATTTATTTTTTTCACTGTTGATTTCTCCTGTAACTGGGGCTGACATAGTAGCCCCAGTTACAGGACAAATGCACCCCTAGAGAGGCTGTACAGCAGCAATCCAGCGCTGTACAGCCTCAGAGCAGGGCTGATCGAGGTCTCTGAGAGACCTCACACAGCTCCTGCACACTCCGGTCATGGCGGTCACATGACCGCCGGGCCGGAACAGGAAGCGCATAGCGCTTCCTTCTCTGCATACACAGCGCTCGGTGAGCGCTGTGTCTGCAGCGATCTAGAAGGCAGGGACACCTGGGCACTGTCCCTGCCTTGTCTTAGGGTTGCCCTGCTGTCACTGACAGCGGGCAACCCGATCAGCAGCTGCACGATTAGCGTGCAGCTGCACTTTCTGAAAGACGTTCTGGAACGTCCGTTCAGAAATAGACGTCCACCCATAGGACGTTTATATCCTATGGGCGGACGTAAAGCGGTTAAAGCACACAAGGCTTATCTAAGGTCTGTGCCTGGGGGCAGTGCAATTCAGAGGAAATGGTTGTCCTATCGTATAGAAACACAGGAACTTTTTTGCTCAACATGTATGGCTTTTTGCCCTAACAGGCGAAGTTTTTTCATTGCTGGGTGGAAGGCTATCAAGGCGCATGTTTATACACGCATTAAAGAACATGAGGAGTCAAACTTGCATCAAGCCTCTGTATCTGCTTATTTAGCTGCAGAAAAGAAAGGAGATATTGAAACATTGATCAATGTCAACTTAGTTAATAGACGGAAAGAAAAGGTTCAGCAAAATCGTACTGTTCTTAAAAGAATAATTGATATTATTCTTTGTATTTCAAAACTGGCTCTTGCCTACAAAGGGAAGGATGAGGCAGCTCATGCTTTACTGAATGCTGAATTAAATCATGGCAATTTTCTGGAGTTGGCAATACTTTGCAGCAAATGTGATCCCACATTCAAAAAACATGTCGACGAGGTAATAGCCATTAGCAAAAAACGAAAAAGCAAAAATCCAGAAAGTAAAGGGAGAGGTAGTCTTGTTACTTTTTTAAGCAAAACATCTATAAACCGACTAATTCTAATAGTGGGCAGTATGGTGAAACAAAAAATAACCGAAGACGTGAAAAAAGCTGTACAATTTAGTGTAGAAATGGATAGTACTCAAGATGTTGCCGTTAAAGAGCAGTGTAGCATAATTTTGCGCTACGTCAAGGATTAGAAACATGTATGAGCATTTGTTTTCTCTAATTAATGTCAGCAGCACAACAGGAGAAGAGCTTTTTACAAAGCTGAAAGAGGAGTTAGAAAAGTTTTCCCTAAGTGTCAATAACATCATTGGCTGTTCATTTGATGGTGCTGCAAATATGAGTGGATGCTACAATGGAGTTCAGGCTCACATAAAAGCCATAGCGTGCAATTCCATATACACTTGGTGTTACGCACATGTTCTCAATTTAGTGATCATTGATGTGACTCAATGTGCCACTTCAGTCAAATCATTTTTTGGCCTGTTAGAAAAAAGATCTTTTTTTTTCTCTGAATCCTACAAGAGATCATCTGTTTGGACAACCCAGGTATCATCTCATGCTGAGTGCCCAGCAAAACTAACTAGGCTAAAAAAAATAGGAGACACTCGCTGGTGGAGTAAGCCAAGGGCACTGAGCACAATTTTTGTCTCATCTCATGATTATTCCAAACAGCTCTATAGCACTCTGTTGTACTGCTTGGAACACATTGCAGATTCTCCTAGATTCGACAGTAAGGCTGTAAATGAGGCAAACGGTTTACTTCATGGCTGGACAAGGTATGAAACCTTGCTGATATCGTTTCTATTCATGCAGATTTTTGAAATTGCAAGTCCAGTTTCTGACTATCTACAAACCCGTGGCCTGGACATTCTACAGGCATGGCGAACGATCGAGAATGCCAAAAGACAGATTGTTTCCCTTAGGGATTTGTTTTCAGATCTAACCATGTTGGTAAATCAATTCATTGAACAGATTGAAACAGTTCTTGATGAGCAATCTGTAAAGGCTGTGATTGAGCACAATTTACCACAAAAGAGACCACCAAAGAAAAAAACTATGACTGGTGAATTAGCCAAACATCAGCCTCCTCCTGACCCCATTAAAGGTTTTCAGTATCAAGTATTTAATGTGGTCATAGACCAGTATTGAGGCAAAATTTTCCAAAAATGAAACCCTTATCCGAGATATATCACAATTAGACCCAAGAAGATTTGGCCAATTAACACAAAAAGACATTCCATCTGAGTCTTTGAAAACAGTAGCTCAGTTGGCCAATGTAGATATTGTACAACTTAAACTTGAGCTACTAAGTTTCCAAGAGAACTATGCTGCTTTGAAAAAACCGTTCCCTGCTGCCAGGGATGTATTTAATGTGGATGATGATAATGATGGTGAGGATGACATCAGTGAGGGAACACATGCAGCTTGTGAAAACTGCCTGACTTGCTGTTATAGACTTTTATATGATCATAACTTACATTCAGCTGTATATACGAATCTTTTTGCCGTTTATAAAGCACTCCTTACACTTGCGTGCACTCAGTTTTCTTGTGAGCGTGTGTTTTCAAAACTAAAAATTGTAAAGAATCGACTGAGATCATTGATTGGACAGGAACTGTTGGAATCCCTCATTATAATGAACATCGAGAGGGATATTTCCATGACTTTAGATTATGATGACATTGTTGACAGATTTGCAAACTCGTCTTCTGTTCTCCAAAAAAATGCTGCTGTAAACTGGTTGTGTAATATGGCATTCTTTAACTGTTTGTAATTTATTGCATTAATACCATTTTAATGTTACTGTTTTTGTACGGTACTGTGCAATTACTATGTGCAGTAAGTGGTTTGAGTGGTTTAATATTATTTAATATTTGAGTTTAATATTTAATGTTATTTATTCAGGGCATTTGTTTGTGCAATAAAATAGTTTCTCACATTTTTCTTTTGCTTTATTTGTAGAATATTATATGGTTTGTGTACGGATGTTCATGCACATGACCCTATTTTGGATCTGTATCATACATGGATACCACCATGATAGCAAAGACAGAAGAAAAATATCTGTCAGCCTAAAGTAAAGTAAATGTTTGTCGGCATCTTCAAATAAAAAAGTTTACTGGAGTGAATACGGCGTTCGCCACCACGTATCGACTCCTATAGGGTCTTACTCAAGTGTCAAGACACTTGAGAAAGACCCTATAGGGATGGTTACATGGTGGCCTATTCACTCCAGTACACTTTTCTATTTGAAGATGCCGACAAACATTTACTTTACTTTGGATATTGTTTAGGATGAGGGAAAGGGTGGTTCATCAAGGATAAGGAATTTCCATGTGTGAGTGCTATTCAAACTACTACTGACTGTAAATAACAGATAAATTATCAACTACAATGAGTTGCTTAATGATAAACACTTTGATATCGTGCAGTGCACAATACCATTCTGTTTTGCAAACTGTATTGTGTACTAAACTGCAAAGATTCATATATGTAAGCCCAAAAAATGAACAAGTAATATTTCCGTTTATGGCAGCTGTAGGGTGGGCCCCTAGAATGACTCCCACTGGTGGGCCCTAAGCACCCCAGTCCGACACTGGCTCCTGGTACTACCCATACGGTACAGGTAGGTTTAGCGTTAGGTCCCGTGCCACTTGAGAAACCTTGGCGTGGTCTGCGGGCTCAGGTATGTCCGTAATATAAGGATATACTAGCTAAAGTCTCATTTTTAACATCAATGTGAGGGTTTAGTCAGATGTTACTATTTGCATCCACCACAGTAGTGCACCTAATCTTATAACTATTTATTCCAATAATGTTTCCTCCACCAAATAATGACGCCTCCCTCCCAGTTAATAATTTAACACTTTTGGAGTCAATTTTAGGGAGTGAGTTCACATTATCGTTATGTTTCTGTACTTCTGCTCCGTCAGAAGAACAGAAAATAATGGATCCTGTAAAAAACACATCCCATGCATCCGTTATGCACATTTGGCATCCATTTTAGCCATTTCCATCACATATTCTTTTTTTTAAGATGGAGAAAAAAACAATCCATGTAGTACTTTTTTCTGTCTTAAAAAACTGATCCTTTTGTTTTTGCAGGATCCATTATTTTCTGTTCTTCTGACAGATCATAAATCATTTATTTGCACTGAGCTCCCCCTAGTGGCAGCTGATGGAAAATAACAGGAGAAGCATTTCAGTGCTGGGCCCTCCTTTCCCCCAGGCCCCATAGCAGTCTCATTGTCTGCCTCTATGGTAGCTAGGCCACTGCTGAGCAATGTCAAAAACTGAAATAACTGGAAATCTTCTACATAAATTGACATGCTGCAGATTTAAAATCCACATCACAGGTCAGTTTTTGCTGCAATTTTTTTTCATCGTGATGTTACTGTAATAATTGCACCTGCAATTCTGTGAAACAAAATCCAGTTTATCCACCATGGCACCCAGGCTCAGACTAGCCCACAGGGGAACAGGTGAATCCACCGGGGTGCCCCTGAGGAAGGTGGGCCCCCTGTTCTCCACCCACATGACACAGTAGACTGACTGCACTAAACATAGGCAGAATACAGCATCTCAGCCAGCCTATGTTCACATAAAAACTGGGTGAATTACTTAAAAAAACTACCCAGTTTATTATTATAGATGCATCCAATGGCTAAGATGTCTTCTAGGTACAGAGGCAGGCTAGCCAGTATCCTCTTTCCTCAAGGAGCTGCCTTCTCAAGGTTACCGCCGGGACCCCTATATTCAACCATGTCCGAGCAAATAATATTTGCATGTAGCTTTAACCGCCTCACGTCCGCCCATAGGATATAAACGTCCTATGGGTGGACGTCTATTTCTGACAGCACGTTTTAAAACGTCCTGTCAGAAATAGCAGCTGCACGCTAATCGTGCAGCTGCTGATCGGGTTGCCCGCTGTCAGTGACAGCAGGGCAACCCTAAGACAAGGCAGGGACAGTTCCCAGGTGTCCCTGCCTTCACGATCGCTGCAGACACAGCGCTCACCGAGCGCTGTGTCTGCAGAGAAGGAAGCGCTGTGCGCTTCCTGTTCCGGCCCGGCGGTCATGTGACCGCCGGGACCGGAGAGTGCAGGGGCTGTGTGAGGTCTCTCAGAGACCTCGATCAGCCCTGCTCTGAGGCTGTACAGCGCTGGATTGCTGCTGTACAGCCTCTATAGGGGTGCATTTGTCCTGTAACTGGGGCTACTATCTCAGCCCCAGTTACAGGAGAAATCAACTGTGAAAAAAAAAAAGAAAAAGTGAAGCAAATGTCCCCCAGAGGTCTTGTATGACCTTATGGGGGACGAAAAGTGTAAAAAAAAAAAAAAAAAAATAAAGGGTTGAAAAAATAAAATAAAATAAAGTTTCACATGTAAAAAAAAAAAAAAGTTCCCAAGTTAGGAATAAAAAAAAAAAAATTAAAATAGAAAAAATAAAGTAAAATAGACATATTTAGTATTGCCGCGTCCGTAAAAACCAGCTCTATAAAAATATCACATGACCTAACCCCTCGGGTGAACACCGTAAAAAAAAAAAAAAAAAAAACTGTGTCAAAACAAGCAATTTTGTCACCTTGCATCACAAAAGGTGCAACACCAAGTGATCAAAAACGCGTATGTCCCACAAAATAGTACCAATAAAACCGTCACCTCATCCCGCAAAAAATGAACCCTACATAAGAAAATCTCTCAAAAAATAAAAAAACTATAGCTCTTAGAACATGGAGACACTAAAACATAATTTTTTTGGTTTCAAAAATGCTATTATTGTGTTAAAGTGAAACAAATAAAAAAAAGTATACATATTAGGTATTGCCGCGTCCATAAAAACCAGCTCTATAAAAATATCACATGACCTAACCCCTCGGGTGAACACCGTAAAAAAAAAAAAAAAAAAACTGTGTCAAAACAAGCAATTTTTGTCACCTTGCATCACAAAAGGTGCAACACCAAGTGATCAAAAACGCGTATGTCCCACAAAATGGTACCAATAAAACCGTCACCTCATCCCGCAAAAAATGAGCCCCTACATAAGAAAATCTCTCAAAAAATAAAAAAAACTATAGCTCTCAGAACATGGACACATTAAAACATAATTTTTTGGTTTCAAAAATGCTATTATTGTGTAAAACTTTAATAAATGAGAAAAAGTATACATATTAGGTATCGCCACGTCCGTAACAATCTGCTCTATAAAAATGTCACTTGACTGAACCCCTAAGGTGAACGCTGTAAAAATAAATAAATAGAAACTGTGCTAAAACAACCAATTTTTTGGTCACCTTGCCCCATAAAGTGTTATATTGAATGATCAAAAAATCATATGTACCCAAAAATAGTACTAATAAAACTGGCACCTTATCCCCTAGTTTCCAAAATGGGGTCACTTCTGGGAGTTTCTACTGTAAGGGTGCATCAGGGGGCTTCAAATGGGACATGGCATCTAAAAACCATGTGGAGTTCCTTTCCTTCTGCGCCCTGCCGTGTGCCCATACAGCAGTTTACGACCACATGTGGGGTGTTTCTGTAAACCGCAGAATCTGGGTAATAAATATTGAGTTTTGTTTGGCTGTTAACCATCGATGTGTTAGAGAAAAAAATTGATTAAAATGGAAAATCTGCCAAAAAAGTGAAATTTAAAAATTTGATCTCCATTTTCCTTTAATTCTTGTGAACGCCTAAAGGGTTAACAAAGTTTGTAAAATCGGTTTTGAATACCTTGAGGGGTGTAGTTTCTACAATGGGGTCATTTATGGGGGTATCCACTATGTAGGCCCCACAAAGTGACTTCAGACCTGAACTGGTCCTTATAATGTGGGTTTTGGCAATTTTCTTAAAAATTTGAAGAATTGCTTCTAAACTTCTAAGCCTTCTAACGTCCTAAAGAAATAAAATGACATTTCCAAAATGATGCCAACATAAAGTAGACATATGGGGAATGTTAAATAATAAATATTTTATGAGGTATCACTTTCTGTTTTAAAAGCAGAGAAATTGAAATTTAGAAAATTGCGATTTTTTTTAAATTTTTGGGTAAATTTGGGATTTTTTCATAAATAAAGGTGAAATATTTTGACTCAAATTTATGACTATCATGAAGTACAATGTGTCACGAGAAAACAATCTCTGAATGACTTGGATAAATAAAGGCGTTCCAAAGTTATTACCACATAAAGTGAGATATGTCCGTTTTGCAAAATTTGGCCTGGTCAGGAAGGGGACAAAGGGCCCAGATGGGAAGTGGTTAAAGAAGGCCCCCGGAATGAACTTTTATAAGTGCGGAGATACGTGTGATAGGGAAGGGAGCTATTGGCCTGTTGAGGTGCAATGGTGATGCCCTCATTTCACCAAACCACTCATTTGTATAATACAAAATAGGAGACCATGATACAAGTTTATTTGTTTTATTACTCAGGTACATGGTGACATAAGCTTTTTAAAGAGAATTTCCAGCTTCTTTCTAACCTGATTGGTCAAAATCCTCACAGCAACTCCAGCTTTTACACTGATTCGCCTCAAATCGAAAGTTACTGTAAAGAAGCTCCTGAATGCCCCCTAGTGGTGGCTGCACATATCTGTATGCAATAAGCTCCAGAGCTTCCCATAGTGGTGGTTGTATACAAACCGGATTCCAAAAAAGTTGGGACACTATACAAATCGTGAATAAAAACTGAATGCAATGATGTGGAGGTGCCAACTTCTAATATTTTATTCAGAATAGAACATAAATCACGGAACAAAAGTTTAAACTGAGAAAATGTACCATTTTAAGGGAAAAATATGTTGAATCAGAATTTCATGGTGTCAACAAATCCCAAAAAAGTTGGGACAAAGCCATTTTCACCACTGTGTGGCATCTCCCCTTCTTCTTACAACACTCAACAGACGTCTGGGGACCGAGGAGACCAGTTTCTCAAGTTTAGAAATAGGAATGCTCTCCCATTCTTGTCTAATACAGGCCTCTTACTGTTCAATCGTCTTGGGCCTTCTTTGTTGCACCTTCCTCTTTATGATGCGCCAAATGTTCTCTATAGGTGAAAGATCTGGACTGCAGACTGGCCATTTCAGTACCCGGATCCTTCTCCTACGCAGCCATGATGTTGTGATTGATGCAGAATGTGGTCTGGCATTATCTTGTTGAAAAATGCAGGGTCTTCCCTGAAAGAGATGACGTCTGGATGGGAGCATATGCTGTTCTAGAACCTGAATATATTTTTCTGCATTGATGGTGCCTTTCCAGACATGCAAGCTGCCCATGCCACACGCACTCATGCAACCCCATACCATCAGAGATGCAGGCTTCTAAACTGAGAGTTGATAAAAACTTGGGTTGTCCTTTTCCTCTTTGGTCCGGATGACATGGCGTCCCAGATTTCCAAAAAGAACTTCGAATCGTGACTCGTCTGACCACAGAACAGTCTTCCATTTTGCCACACTCCATTTTAAATGATCCCTGGCCCAGTGAAAACGCCTGAGCTTGTGGATCTTGCTTAGAAATGTTTTTTTCTTTGCACTGTAGAGTTTCAGCTGGCAACGGCGGATGGCACGGTGGATTGTGTTCACTGACAATGGTTTCTGGAAGTATTCCGGAGCCCATTCTGTGATTTCCTTTACAGTAGCATTCCTGTTTGTGGTGCAGTGTCGTTTAAGGACCCGGAGATCACGGGCATCCAGTATGGTTTTACGGCCTTGACCCTTACGCACAGAGATTGTTCCAGATTCTCTGAATCTTCGGATGATGTTATGCACAGTTGATGATGATAGATGCAAAGTCTTTGCAATTTTTCGCTGGGTAACACCTTTCTGATATTGCTCCACTATCTTTCTGCGCAACATTGTGGGAATTGGTGATCCTCTACCCATCTTGGCTTCTGAGAGACACTGCCACTCTGAGAAGCTCTTTTTATACCCAATCATGTTGCCAATTGACCTAATTAGTGTTAATTGGTCTTCCAGCTCTTCGTTATGCTCAAATTTACTTTTTCCAGCCTCTTATTGCTACTTGTCCCAACTTTTTGGGATTTGTTGACACTGTGAAAATTGGAATCAACTTATTTTTCCTTTAAAATGATACATTTACTCGGATTAAACGTTTGATCTGTCATCTACGTTCTATTACAAATAAAATATTGACATTTGCCATCTCCACATCATTGCATTCAGTTTTTATTCACAATTTGTTTAGTGTCCCAACTTTTTTGGAATCCGGTTTGTATATCTGTATATGGTACGCTCCTGAGCTCCCTCTAGTGGTGGCTGTATATATCTCTATGCAGTACGCTCCTGAGCTCCACTTAGTGGTGGTTGCATATATATATATATATATATATATATGTAATATGCTGCAGAGCTCCCCATAGTGGTGGTTGTATTTATCTGTATACGGTATGTTCCTGGTGGCTGTATATACAGTATCTCACAAAAGTGAGTACACCCCTCACATTTTTGCAGATATTTTATTATATCTTTTTATGGGACAACACTGAAGATATGACACTTTGATACAATGTAAAGTAGTCAGTGTACAGCTTGTTTAACAGTGTAAATTTGGTGTGCCCTCAAAATAACTCAGCACACAGCCATTAATGTCTAAACCAGTGGCAAGGCAACAAAAGTGAGTACACCCCTAAGTGAAAATGGCCAAATTGTGCCCAAAGTGTCAATATTTTGTGTGGCCACCATTATTTTCCAGCACTGCCTTAACTCTCTTGAGCAATCCTCTTCCACTTCTCCATGGTGACATAACGGAGTTGGTGAATGTTAGAGACCTTGCGCTCCTCCACCTTCCATTTGAGGACACCCCACAGATGCTCAATAGGGTTTAGGTCTGGAGACATGCTTGGCCAGTCCAGCACCTTTACCCTCAGTTTCTTTAGCAGGGCAGTGGTCGTCTTGGAGGCATGTTTTGGGTCATTATCATGTTGGAATACTGCCCTGCGGCCCAGTTTCTGAAGGGAGGACATCATGCTCCGCTTCAGTATGTCCCAGTACATCTGGCATTCATGGTTCTATCGATGAACTGTAGCTCCCCGCAGCCAACAACACTCATGCAGCCCCAAAAAATGACACTCCCACCACCATGCTTGACTGTAGACAAGGCAGACTTGTCTTTGTACCCCTCACCTGGTTGCCGCCACAGATGCTTGACACTATCTGAACCAAATAAGTTTATCTTGGTCTCATCAGACCATAGGTCATGGTTCCAGTAATCCATGTCCTTAGTCTGCTTGTCTTCGGGCTTTCTTGTGCATCAGCTTTAGAAGATGCTTCCTTCTGGGATGACAGCCATGCAAACCACTTTGATGCACTGTGCAGTGTATGGTCTGAGCACTGACAGGCTGACCCCCTACCCCTTTAACCTCTTCAGCAATGCTGGCAGGACTCATACGGCTGTTTTGAAAAGACAACATCTGGATATTATGCTTAGCACGTGCACTCAACTTTTTTGGCCGACCATGGCGAGGCTTGTTCTGAATGGACAGCAAAAACTAAACTTTCCCTTAGTGCTGGATGCAGTGTTTTTACACAAAAATTATAATTACTGATGTCCTAAGGACTGAATTACACCTATTGATCCAGCACCTACTCATATGCCTAATACTTAACTTTTATTGATATACTTCTAATAGTGCTGCTTCTAACTTAACTACATATTTAAAATTCCAGTGCATCGCAGACCTTTCTCATCTATTTAATTTGCTATTGGGTTTTACACCGCCACACTTCTTGGTGCAGGGTTCAATTCCCTAATGCTTAGCTGGCTGCGCGCTGCCAGTCTAATGTATGCTCAATGTTTCGATTCCCCTTGTGCTGGTTAGGCTGCAGCAATGCACTGTATTAAAATTGAAGCTTCACGCTGTCCCCCCGACATGTTTCGCCGTGAACCGGCGTCTTCAGGGGTTAGGGCAGAGTGTGAGCGTGTCTCCTCCTGACTGGCTTATAAGACCTTTGTTTGTGATGTCATAAGTATGCATTCCGCCTGTGGGCGTGATTGGGATCCTCTGATGGGGAATGATAGGTGGCGTGCCAGAGCGCTTCCTCCCCATGACTCCGCCTACCTACGTTCGGCCTGCTAATTTGCATTACGTCATGGAACCTGTCTTGTTAAACTGGTCTTGGCCACTGTGCTGCAGCTCAGTTTCAGGGTGTTGGCAATCTTCTTATAGCCTAGGCCATCTTTATGTACAGCTACATAACCAGTGTGAGAGCGATAACACCAAATTTAACACACTTGCTCCCCATTCATACCTGAGAGCTTGTAACAGTAATGAGTCACATAACACCGGGGAGGGAAAATGGCTAATTGGGCACAATTTGGCCATTTTCACTGAGGGGTGTACTCACTTTTGTTGCCAACGGTTTAGACATTAATGGCTACGGTTTAGACATTAATGGCTGTATTTAAGTTATTTTGAGGGCACACCAAATATACACTGTTATACAAGCTGTACACTGACTACTTTACATTGTATCAAAGTGTTAGATCTTAAGTGTTGTCCCATTAAAAGATATAATAAAATATTAACAAAAATGTGAGGGGTGTACTCACTTTTGTGAGATACTGTATATCTGTATGCAGTATGCTCCTGAGCTCCGCTTAGCGGTGGTTGTATATATCTGTATGCAATAAGCTCCAGAGCTCCCCTATAGTGATGGTTGTATATATTGTAAGCATCTAAAGGGTGAGGTTATTGATGGTAAGTATGTGTCACTGAGGCTGCTGCTCTCAGTGATGTAAATCCCGGAGGTAAATGGCAACCAGTGATGTTAGATTGCTGAGTTTGTGGTAGCTGGAATTTGGGTCCGGGATTTAGGAGTGACTGAAGAGTTTGGGTGGGAAGGTCACTCCCATACTCCATCTTCTGTGTTGCCACCTCACCCAGCTGGAAGCTAATTTAAAAGACACACTGTCAGTATGTGTTTGGTGTTGGTCTGCAGAGGACTTAGGAGCATTCCTCTCCACAGTGTTCCTGAGAAGGGAAAAGACAAGATTCTGCACAAAGGTGACTCCTGTATTTTGCCTGTTTAACAATTGAACTGTTATATGACACATGAGGGCTGAAGATAAGTGCTTTATGTGACTGAACTTTGATGGGCTGAAGCCAGGCCATCCTGTTGGACCAAATTTGAGTTGTGTTTTTTCCAATAAAACCCTTATGTTGCATCCAATCCTGCCGACTGCCTACCATTTGTACAGCTAATCTCCACATATGGTGTCGGATGCGGGCAAGTGGTTGCTAAGGGTAACGGCTGCATAATTATTATTTTTTTACTCTGTAACCTGCTTATGTCCTGGATCAAGGCTGCTACATTGTTGCCCAGTGAGACTCCTGCCATGGAGGAGCTGGTTAAGCAGTTTGTGCAGGTCAGTGCTGCCCAGCAGGAAACCAACCGTCTGTTGCTGGAACAGATCACAGTCCTGAGAGAGAGTGTGTCAGCTCAACCAAGGAAATATAGAGGAGTTAGCTGGGACTGTGAATGAAAAAAAAGCAGTGCACAGCGCCTTGCAAAAAATGACCCCAGATGACAACATAGAGGCCTATCTGGCGGTGTTTGAAAGGATTGTGGAAAGGGAGAAACTTCCTGTGGCTGAATGGACTGAGGTTCTGGCGCCTTATTTGACTGGAGAGCCGCAAAAAGCATATTTTGATTTAACAGCAGAACAGGCCAAAGACTATGATATCCTTAAAGCAGAAATCATGGCCAGGCTGGGAGTCACCTTATCTGTGCGTGCTCGCAGAGTCCATGAATTGCAGTTTGAAGAGAAAAAACCGCCCCGCTCTCAAATGTTTGATTTGTTACACCTTGTGCGCAAGTGGCTACAACCCGAGACACTGAGTACCACAGACATTGTCGAACGAATCGTGCTTGACCGCTATGTGAGTGGACTTCCTTGGGACATTCACCGCTGGGTTGCTCAAGGAGACCCCAAAACCTTGGATCAATTGGTTTCACTTGTGGAGCGGTTTATGACTACCGAGCCCTGTCTGAGGCCTGAAGGTAAACCTCAGCAGTTCGTGGGATCCTCTGGTGGTCGTCGACAGAGAGCAACCTCCACAGCCATTTCTACCTCTGAGCAGGAGGACCGAGCCAACAAACAAAGCCTGGGTGGCTCACCCCGGGGAAAGAGGTTTTTCATTCCAAGAAAGGTACCCTCCCGTTCTGAAGCCCCACTCGAAGGCCGACCTGAGGTCCGTTGTTGGAAGTGTCAGCAACCGGGGCATATTGCAGCACACTGTTCCCAGGGGAAGGAGCCAATGGAGTGTGGTGCCACCCGCCGCCTCTCCATGTTTGCTCATTCTGTTTGCAGTGCTACACCCCTGCAGGAACCAGGTCCCCAGGAGCGTCAACTCCAGGTAAACGGGGTTAGTGTTGTGGCCCTTTTGGACTCAGGTAGCCTGGTCACCCTCTTGTGTGCTGCCGTACCCCATGACCTGGTCATCCCTGAAAGGCGGGTGGGGGTGGTTTGTATCCATGGGGACACTAAGCATTATCCGCTGGCCAAAGTGACTGTAGGGACTGGCTGCGGGACAGTGACCCATGAAGTGGGTGTGGTCCCAGACTTATTACATCCATTGATTGTGGGACGTGATTTTCCGTTGTTCTGGGAACTCTGGTCTCATTACCACGGTAATGATACGTCTGTTGCATGTTCACCTTCTTTCAGCCCAATTCCTTTAGGGGAAGAAGCCCAAACAGATGCTGTAGGGGTGACCAATGAGGTATCAGACAGTTTTCCCCTTGAAGTATTGGCTGGGGATCAGGGTGAGGAGTCTAACCCTGAGCAGAATGTACCAGACTTGATAGTGTCACGGGAGAACTTTGGGACTGCTCAGTTACGAGACTCCACCCTGAAACATGCATGGGAAAATGTAACTGTACTGAATAAGGTGCCTCAGGAGCCTAATGCTGATCAAAGGTTTCCTCATTTTGCTGTCAGTGATAATTTACTGTATCGTGTTACTAAGATGCGTGATGAAATTGTGGAGCAATTGGTGGTACCCATACCTTATAGAAGGATGGTCCTTGATATGGCCCACACCCATTTACTTGGGGGTCATCTGGGGACTGACAAAACAAAGGAAAGAATCCTGCAAAGGTTCTATTGGCCAGGTTGTTACCAAGAGGTTGAAAGGTTTTGTCAGTCCTGCCCTACCTGCCAAGTAACGGCTCCTGTGAGTCACTTTCGGAGCCCCTTGGTTCCCCTGCCAATAATTGAGATTCCATTTGACAGAATAGCTATGGATTTGGTGGGGCGGTTAGTTAGGTCTGCCTGAGGCCACCAGTATATTTTGGTAGTGCTGGACTATGCCACCAGGTATCCTGAAGCCATTCCGTTGCGGAATACCTCCTCCAAGTGCATTGCTCGGGAGTTGGTTCATATATTTTCCAGAACTGGCCTACCAAAAGAAATACTGACTGACCAGGGTACACCTTTCATGTCAAAAGTTATGAAGGAGCTTTGCAACCTGCTGAAAATTAAGCAGCTAAGAACCTCTGTATATCATCCCCAAACAGATGGCCTCGTAGAGAGGTTCAATAAAACCTTAAAGGGGATGTTGAGAAGGGTGGTAGAAAAGGATGAAAGGGACTGGGATTGTCTGTTGCCATATCTCATGTTCTCCATCCGAGAGGTCCCCCAGTCCTCCACTGGCTTCTCTCCATTTGAGTTATTATATGGGAGACATCCCAGGGGATTGCTGGATATTGCCAAGGAGACTTGGGAGAGTGAGGCTACCCCTTACAGAAGTGTGATAGAACACGTGGCCCAAATGCAAGATCGCATCAGCAGTATTATGCCCATCGTGAGGGAACACATGCAGAAGGCCCAAGAGTCCCAGAGCAGGGTGTACAATAGAGCGGCCCGGGTGAGGCAGTTCAACCCTGGGGACAGGGTTACTAGTGCTGGTTCCCACGGTAGAAAGCAAATTTCTGGCCAAGTGGCAGGGTCCTTTTGAAGTAGTAGAAAGGGTTGGAGAAGTCAATTATAAAATACATCAGCCTGGGAAAAGAAAGCCCATCCAACTCTATCACGTCAATTTAATAAAACCTTGGAAGGATAGAGAGTCCCTGGTAGCGGCCACAAAACCCCAAATGGATTGTCGCACAGATATTGAAAAGGTTGCAATAGGTGACACCCTGTCCAAACCCCAAAAACAAGAAACCAAGGAGTTTCTACAGCAGAACAGGGATATTTTTACGGACCTGCCAGGCACTACAGATGTCATTCAGCATGATATAGTCACTGACCCCGAGGTAACGATAAACATTAAACCATACAGAATCCCTGAGGCTCGAAGACAAGCGGTCTCTGAGGAGGTAAAGCGTATGTTAGCTCTGCAGGTTATTGAGGAATCCAAAAGCGGGTGGTCCAGCCCCATTGTATTAGTGCCTAAGCCAAATGGGACCTGGCGGTTCTGCAATGACTTCCGCCGTCTAAATGAAGTCTCTAAATGCGATTCCTATCCTATGCCCCGGGTGGATGAATTAATTGAAAGGTTGGGACCAGCTGTCACGAGGGTATCTAGAGCCACGTCTGACTCCGTTATACCCGCTCTATATCTAAAGATCACGTTGTTTCTTAGTGATTGTTTTCTGTGTTTGCCTTGCTATCCTTTTTGTCTCAATCAGGGATCCGTAGCTTCTCCTCCTCAGCTGTTTCTTGTCTGCCACTCCCAACCTCCTTATATTCTCCCCTCACACTTCTCTAGTTGCCAGTTATAGAGCTTCCTGCCTGGACATCTATGCTGACCCACTGGAGTTGTGAATCCTGGTTGTCGTTCCAGAGTGCTACCCTCCGGATCCCTGTTGGGCTTCTTGTTGTCTCCTGTTGTCGCCCACCTGGGATTATATGTTGAGTTTGTATTGTCTGTCCTTCCCTTGGTGTTTTCCTTTAGAGCTAGTGGTGCGGACTAGTGTTCCCACCGGCCTGTTCACTATCTAGGGCTCAGCTTAGGGAAAGCCAGGGCTTTAGGCACGTGATCGGCGTACGGGTGAGGAACCCGTCTAGGGACGTCAGGGCAGCCAGGTGCCAGCCGCTAGGTGAGTCAGGGGTCACCACCTTCCCTCTCACTTGGTCAGGGCCTTCCTTGTTCCCTCCCTCTGTGTCACGTATGTGATAGTCACGCCGACCGTGATATTATAACTGGCCATTACTTTTTGAGAAAAAAAAAAAAATATATATATATATTTTTTTTCTCTACTTAGAATCCAATATGGATCCTATTGCTGCCTTGGCAAAACAGCTTCAAGGCCTGTCTTTGGAGGTGGCAGGATTGAAGGCGTCTGTCCTCCAACAACAGCAGCAAATGCAGCAGACCGCACCCCCAGCGGTTGCTATGGGTAACCAGGTTGTTACAGAACCCAAGGTTGTTCTTCCTGACAGATTTTCTGGGGGAAGGGACAAATTTGCAACGTTCCGTGAGGCCTGCAAATTATACTTTAAGTTGCGCCCTTACTCCTCAGGTAATGAAGAACAGCGGGTTGGGATTGTCATTTCCCTGCTTCAGGGGGACCCACAATCCTGGGCGTTCTCGTTACCCCCTGGTTCCCAGGCTCTCCGGTCAGTGCAGGGATTTTTTGGGGCTTTGGGTCTCATATATGATGACCCTGACCGAGTCGCCCTGGCTGAGTCGAAGTTACGAAGACTCCTACAGGGAGATCGGTCAGCAGAGGAATATTGCTCAGAGTTCCGTAGGTGGGCTACGGATACTCAGTGGAACGACCCGGCTCTCAGGAGTCAGTTCTGCTCTGGGTTATCTGAAAGGGTTAAGGATGCACTGGCGCTGTATGAGACCCCCCTTTCCCTTGATGCTGTTATGTCCCTCTCTATCAGAATAGATAGGCGTCTTAGGGAGAGATCGAAAATTCCTGAGCAATTGGTTACCTCTCCCAAGCAACAATTAGTCTGTACTGACTTAGATGAGCCTATGCAGCTAGGCGGAACTTCTCGTCAGGTCCGTCCTCCTGAGGTTCGCCGTAGGGGGGGGGCTTGTTTTTTCTGTGGGGGGAAGGGTCATTTCATTAATGTCTGTCCCTCCTTTCTCAAAAACAAAAGACCGTCGGAAAACTACTAACCCCAGGCTGTGCGGAGGATGTCAGCCGGGGGGTATACGTTTCCTCCATACGAACATCTCAATTTGTGTTACCAGCGGTTATTGTTTTTGGTGTTAAGACGGAGTCTATTTCTTTTTTTCTAGACAGTGGAGCAGGGGTAAATTTGATTGATGCCCATTTTGCCCGCACTATGGGTTTGTCTCTCTGTACGCTGCAGAGACCTATTCCCGTATTCGCTATAGATTCGGCTCCTCTGTCTCAGAGAAACCTCACCCACATTGTTCATAATTTACACCTTCGGGTAGGGGACCACCATAATGAGTGTCTTTCATGTTACGTTCTGGAGGGCCTTCCCTCTCCTGTGGTATTGGGTCTTCCCTGGTTGGTAGCGCACAATCCAGTGGTGGATTGGCAGGCCAGGGAGATATTGGAGTGGAGTGAGCATTGCAGAGAGAATTGCTTAAATAACAATTGCTTAATCGCCTCCATAGCTTCCCTACCTACATTTATTTCGGACTTTGAGGACGTTTTTTCTGAAAAGGGTTGTCAGAAGCTACCACCTCATCGTCCTTATGATTGCCCGGTTAACCTGATTCCCGGTGCAAAATTACCCAAGTCCAGGTTGTATAATCTTTCGGGTCCCGAGAGACAAGCCATGAAAGATTATATCTCCGAGAGTCTGGCTAAGGGACACATCAGACCCTCTTCTTCACCCGTGGCTGCAGGGTTTTTCTTTGTTAAAAAGAAAGATGGGGGCCTGCGTCCTTGCCTAGATTTTCGTGAGCTAAACCAGATAACCATCCGAGACCCATACCCTCTTCCTCTCATTCCTGACCTTTTTAATCAGATTGTGGGTGCTAGGTGGTTCTCCAAACTCGATCTTAGGGGGGCCTACAATCTGATTCGTATCAGGGAAGGGGATGAGTGGAAGACAGCTTTTAACACCCCTGAGGGGCATTATGAAAATCTAGTTATGCCTTTCGGTCTGACCAATGCCCCCACTGTCTTCCAACATTTCGTTAATGATATTTTTAGTCATCTCATCGGCAGGTTTGTTGTCATATACCTAGATGATATCTTAATTTATTCGGCTGATCTGAAAACACATGAGGTGCATGTCAGGCAAGTACTGCAGGTCCTACGGACGAATAAATTATATGCGAAAATTGAAAAATGTGTCTTCGCCGTTCAGGAAATACAGTTCCTGGGATATCTATTATCTGCTTCAGGTTTCCGTATGGATCCTGGGAAGGTCCAGGCAATTTTAGATTGGGATCTTCCTGAGAACCTTAAAGCCCTACAACGGTTTTTGGGTTTCGCAAATTTCTATAGAAAGTTCATTAAAAATTATTCAGTGATCGTTAAACCCCTTACCGACATGACTAGGAAGGGGACTGATTTTTCTAAATGGTCTGACGCCGCTAAAAATGCATTTTCCTCTCTAAAAGAGAGGTTTACCTCGGCACCTGTTCTAATTCAACCTGATGTCTCCCAGCCTTTTATTGTTGAGGTAGATGCGTCAGAGGTGGGAGTGGGGGCTGTATTGTCTCAGGGTCCGTCTCCTGGCAAATGGCGCCCTTGCGCTTTCTTTTCCAAAAAATTATCTTCTGCAGAGAAGAACTATGATGTTGGAAATAGGGAACTGTTGGCGATTAAGCTGGCGCTTGAAGAGTGGCGTCACTTCTTAGAGGGAGCAATCCACCCCGTCACGGTGATTACGGATCACAAAAACCTTCTGTACCTAGAATCGGCTAAGCGTCTCACCCCTAGACAAGCTAGGTGGTCGCTATTCTTTACCAGATTTAACTTTGTAATCACCTATCGTCCTGGGGCAAAAAATACCAAGGCAGACGCGTTATCTCGTAGTTTCCCTGGAGGGGGTAATGCTAGTGATCCGGTACCTATTTTACAAAGAGGAGTGGTTGTCTCTGCTGTACACTCTGTTCTAGAGGGAAAGGTGTTAGAGGCCCAGGGGGACGCCCCGGCCTCTTGCCCCTCAGAGAAATTGTTTGTACCGTTAAACCTGCGTCTTGAATTATTAAAAGAACATCATAATTCGGCACTTGCTGGGCACCCGGGTAGTAAAGCAACTTTGGAGCTATTATCTCGTCGTTTTTGGTGGCCAAGGTTGCGTCAGGATGTAATGGATTTCGTGTCTACTTGCTCTACTTGTGCACGCGCGAAAGTCTCTCATACACGTCCAGCAGGGTCTTTATTGCCTCTTTTTATCCCCAATAGGCCATGGACACATCTGTCAATGGATTTCATCACTGACTTACCGTTGTCTGCGGGTAAAACAGTTATTTTGGTAGTAGTAGACAGGTTTAGCAAAATGGTACACTTTAGGCTACTTTCACACTACCGTTCAGAGCGGGTCCGTCTGATGTCTGCTCAGATGGATCCGCTCCTATAATGCAGACGTTTGGATCCGTTCAGAACGGATCCGTCTGCATTATAGTTGAAAAAAATTTCTAAGTGTGAAAGTAGCCTGAACGGATCCGTCCAGACTTTACATTGAAAGTCAATGGGGGACGGATCCGTTTGAAGATTGAGCCATATTGTGTCATCTTCAAACGGATCCGTCCCCATTGACTTACATTGTAAGTCTGGACGGATCCGCTCGCCTCCGCACGGCCAGGCGGACACCCTAACGCTGCAAGCAGCGTTCAGGTGTCCGCCTGCTGAGCGGAGCGGAGGCTGAACGCTGCCAGACTGATGCATTCTGAGCGGATCCGCATCCACTCAGAATGCATTAGGGCTGGACGGATGCGTTCGGGGCCGCTTGTGAGCCCCTTCAAACGGAGCTCACAAGCGGACACCCAAACGCTAGTGTGAAAGTAGCCTTATTGCGCTACCCGCACTTCCTAATGCTAAAACTCTTGCTCAGGTGTTTATCAGTGAAATCGTGAAGCTTCCCGGGGTCCCTTCCGATGTGGTTTCGGATCGGGGAACCCAGTTTATTTCTAAGTTTTGGAAAGCTTTTTGTTCCCGTTTGGGGGTACACTTGTCCTTTTCCTCAGCTTTCCATCCTCAGTCGAATGGACAGACTGAGCGTACTAACCAAAACCTAGAAACATATTTAAGGTGTTTTGTGTCTGAAAACCAAGAGTTGTGGTCATCATATTTACCGTTAGCTGAGTTTGCCATAAATAATCATTATCAGGAGTCCACTGGCAAGTCACCATTCCTTGGTGCATACGGTTTTCATCCCCAATTTTGTACTTTCAAAGAGGGGGGGTCTTCTGGGGTTCCCGAAGAGGAAAGGTTTTCTTCATCTCTTTCTTCGGTATGGCAGAAGGTGCAAGTTAACTTGAAAAAGATGAGTGGTAAATATAAATGCATGGCCGATAAGAAACGGTCGCCAGGTCCGGACCTAGGGGTGAATGACTATGTGTGGTTGTCTACTAGGAATATTAAGTTGAAGGTTCCCTCTTGGAAACTGGGCCCTAGGTTCATTGGTCCTTATAAAATAGTAGCCGTCATTAACCCTGTGGCTTTCCGCCTGGAGCTACCTCAGACTTTTAAGATCCATAACGTCTTCCATAAATCGTTACTCAAGAAGTATGTTCCACCTCTAGAACCATCACCGCTGCCACCTCCTCCTGTTATTGTGGATGGTAATCTGGAGTTTCAAATAGCCAGAATTGTTGATTCTCGTCGGGTCCGCCGCTCTCTTCAGTATCTGGTGCATTGGAGGGGTTACGGTCCCGAGGAAAGAATGTGGGTTCCAGCGTCAGAGGTAAACGCCAACAGGTTAATTCAGGCTTTCCATACCTCTCATCCGGAGAGACCTGGTCCTGAGTGTCCGGAGGCCCCTCGTGAAAGGGGGGGTACTGTCACGAGGGTATCTAGAGCCACGTCTGACTCCGTTATACCCGGGGTCAGGAGGTCGCAGCGGGTGGCTGCGCGCTCTATATCTAAAGATCACGTTGTTTCTTAGTGATTGTTTTCTGTGTTTGCCTTGCTATCCTTTTTGTCTCAATCAGGGATCCGTAGCTTCTCCTCCTCAGCTGTTTCTTGTCTGCCACTCCCAACCTCCTTATATTCTCCCCTCACACTTCTCTAGTTGCCAGTTATAGAGCTTCCTGCCTGGACATCTATGCTGACCCACTGGAGTTGTGAATCCTGGTTGTCGTTCCAGAGTGCTACCCTCCGGATCTCTGTTGGGCTTCTTGTTGTCTCCTGTTGTCGCCCACCTGGGATTATATGTTGAGTTTGTATTGTCTGTCCTTCCCTTGGTGTTTTCCTTTAGAGCTAGTGGTGCGGACTAGTGTTCCCACCGCCCTGTTCACTATCTAGGGCTCAGCTTAGGGAAAGCCAGGGCTTTAGGCACGTGATCGGCGTACGGGTGAGGAACCCGTCTAGGGACGTCAGGGCAGCCAGGTGCCAGCCGCTAGGTGAGTCAGGGGTCACCACCTTCCCTCTCACTTGGTCAGGGCCTTCCTTGTTCCCTCCCTCTGTGTCACGTATGTGATAGTCACGCCGACCGTGATACCAGCTAGGTATATTACCACAATTGACCTCACCAAGGGGTACTGGCAGATTCCCCTATCAGATGAGGCAAAGGAAAAGACTGCCTTCTCCACCCCAGACGGGCTCTTTCAATATACCAGGATGCCCTTTGGGTTACAAGGGGCACCCGCCACTTTCCAGAGAGCGATGGACAGGGTCTTGGGGCCCCATAAAAGGTACGCAGCAGCATACTTAGACGATATTGTGGTCTTTAGCACGGACTGGGAATCCCATCTAGGTAAGGTACAGGCCGTACTGGATTCCCTCAGGAAAGCTGGCTTTACTGCTAACCCGGAGAAGTGCGCTATTGGGTTGGAGGAGGCTCGCTATCTGGGGTATATTGTAGGCAAGGGCACAATAAGACCACAGGTAAACAAAGTGGAGGCAATTCAGAAGTGGCCACAGCCTCGGACAAAAAAACAAGTGAAGGCGTTCTTTGGGATTGTTGGCTATTACCGCAGATTTGTCCCGAACTTTGCCTCCATTGCAGCACCATTAACAGACCTCACAAAAGGGAGAAAGTCAGTAATGGTCCAGTGGTCTCAAGAGACAGAAAAGGCGTTTCAGGACCTTAAAAAAGCCCTATGCAGTCAGCCTGTGCTGATCGCACCAGACTTCTCAAAAGAGTTTATTGTCCAGACTGATGCCTCAGAGGTTGGTTTAGGGGCAGTAATGTCACAAGAGGTAAATGGGGAAGAACACCCCATCATATATTTGAGTAGAAAACTCACCTCTTGTGAGAGAAACTACTCAATAGTGGAGAGGGAGTGTTTGGCAATAAAGTGGGCCCTCGTGGCTTTGAGGTACTATTTGGCAGGTAGGAAGTTCCGCTTGGTATCTGACCATGCCCCTTTAAAATGGATGTGCCGAAATAAAGGAAACAATGCAAGGGTAACACGGTGGTTCCTGGAGTTACAGGACTTTAATTTTGTGGTAGAGCACAGGGCAGGGAAGCTTCATGTTAATGCTGATGCCTTGTCAAGGATTTACTGTCTATCAGGGTCAAGTGCCCAGTCTCCTGGCCTTGGGCAGAGGGGGGGGGGATATGTAAGCATCTAAAGGGTGAGGTTATTGATGGTAAGTATGTGTCACTGAGGCTGCTGCTCTCAGTGATGTAAATCCCGGAGGTAAATGGCAACCAGTGATGTTAGATTGCTGAGTTTGTGGTAGCTGG
This sequence comes from Bufo bufo, assembly GCF_905171765.1. Taxonomy (NCBI): domain Eukaryota; kingdom Metazoa; phylum Chordata; class Amphibia; order Anura; family Bufonidae; genus Bufo; species Bufo bufo. The sequence goes on along the minus strand of NC_053391.1, from coordinate 351,461,075 downwards.
AATTTGGGTCCGGGATTTAGGAGTGACTGAAGAGTTTGGGTGGGAAGGTCACTCCCATACTCCATCTTCTGTGTTGCCACCTCACCCAGCTGGAAGCTAATTTAAAAGACACACTGTCAGTATGTGTTTGGTGTTGGTCTGCAGAGGACTTAGGAGCATTCCTCTCCACAGTGTTCCTGAGAAGGGAAAAGACAAGATTCTGCACAAAGGTGACTCCTGTATTTTGCCTGTTTAACAATTGAACTGTTATATGACACATGAGGGCTGAAGATAAGTGCTTTATGTGCTTGAACTTTGATGGGCTGAAGCCAAGCCATCCTGTTGGACCAAATTTGAGTTGTGTTTTTTCCAATAAAACCCTTATGTTGCATCCAATCCTGCCGACTGCCTACCATTTGTACAGCTAATCTCCACAATATCTGTATGCAGTGTGCTCCTGTAAGCTCCCAAGTGGTGGCTGTATATATCTGTATGCAGTACGTTCCTGAGCTCCGCTTAGTGGTGGCTGCATATATCTGTATGCAATAAGCTCCTGAGCTCCCCTAGTGATGGCTGTATATATCTGTATGCAATAGGCTCCAGAAATTCCCATAGTTGTGACTGCATATATTTGTATGCGATAACCGACAGAGCTCCCTCTAGTGGTAGCTGTATATATCTGTATGCAATAGGCTCCCGAGTTCCCATAGTGGTGACTGTATATATCTGTATGCAATAGGCTCCCGAGCTCCCCTAATGGTGACTGCATATATTTATATGCAATAAGCTCCAGAGCTCCCCATAGTGGTGGTTGTACATATCTGTATGCAGTACGTTCCTGAGCTCCTCTTAGTGGTGGTTGTATATATCTATATGTAATAAGCTCCAGAGCTCCCCATAGTGGTGGGTGTATATATCTGTATATGGTACGCTCCTGAGCTCCCTCTAGTGGTGGCTGTATATATATCTGTATGCAGTACGCTCCTGAGCTCCTCTTAGTAGTGGTTGTATATATCTGTATGCAATAAGCTCCAGAGCTCCCCCATAGTGATGGCTGTATATATCTGTGTACAGTTCTCACGGTCTCTACTGGGACAGGGGTCAGAAGATCTAGGAGACTGGCTGCACGTGAGGTGAGCTGACACCCTCTCTGCTTTCACTTTTCTGTGTTGTTGCTGGGTATGACCACACCTCTGGTCTCAGTTGTAGCTTAAGTGGTAATTCCTACTCCTCTATTTAGTCTGACCTCATGCTATGCAGTTGAAATCTCCTTTTGCTGTGGAAACGCTGGTGTTCTCCTCTGAGTTCCTGCTCGTCCGCATACTTCGGAGTTAGGGCTCTTTCACACTTGCGTTCTTGTCTTCCGGCATAGAGTTCCGTCGTCGGGGCTCTATGCCGGAAGAATCCTGATCAGGATTATCCTAATGCATTCTGAATGGAGAGAAATCCGTTCAGGATGCATCAGGATGTCTTCAGTTCCGGAACGGAACGTTTTTTGGCCGGAGAAAATACCGCAGCATGCTGCGCTTTTTGCTCCGGCCAAAAATCCGGAACACTTGCCGCAAGGCCGGATCCGGAATTAATGCCCATTGAAAGGCATTGATCCGGATCCGGCCTTAAGCTAAACGTCGTTTCGGCGCATTGCCGGAGCCGACATTTAGCTTTTTCTGAATGGTTTCCATGGCTGCCAAGACGCTAAAGTCCTGGCAGCCATGGTAAAGTGTAGCGGGGAGCGGGGGAGCAGTATACCTACCGTCCGTGCGGCTCCCCGGGCGCTCCAGAGTGACGTCAGGGCGCCCCAAGCGCATGGATCATGTGATCACATGGATCACGTCATCCATGCGCATGGGGCGCTCTGACGTCATTCTGGAGCGCCCCGGGAGCCGCACGGACTGTAAGTATACTGCTCCCCCGCTCCCCGCTCCTACTATGGCAACCAGGACTTTAATAGCGTCCTGGGTGCCATAGTAACACTGAACGCATTTGGAAGACGGTTCCGTCTTCAAATGCTTTCAGTACACTTGCGTTTTTCCGGATCCGGCGTGTAATTCCGGCAAGTGGAGTACACGCCGGATCCGGACAACGCAAGTGTGAAAGAGGCCTTAAGTATCTCTTTTTCCTATTGTTTGTTTGTGAGTTTTTTGCCTTTATTTTGGTATTAGGCCTGAGGGGGTCTCCTGTTCCTTCAGCTTGGAAGGAACAGGCCATCCATTGTCCTGACACTAAATCCAGGGCCCTGTTAGGGTGAGATAGGACCTAGGTTCCGGCATATAAACATTCCTACCATCAAGGTCTGTTCATACTGTTAGTCAGGGCACGGATTAAGGACTCACTAGGTGGTGACCATCCCCCTATCCCTAGTTTCCAGGCCTAGTACCTTTCCCCCTCCCTCCTGTGTTCGGTGTGGAGTGTTTTCCCCACACCGCGCCGTGACATTATCAACCGCCAAAAACCATCATTTTTGTTTGTGCCAGGGAGGCTATGGATCCTATTGCTGCACTGGCTGGACAATTGCAGCGTCTGTCTTTGGAGGTAGCTGACCTCCGCACGCAGATCCAGGGATCATAGGCTGCTGGTGCCTGTAGTAGTTACCAGGCCTGTCCTGAACCTAATAATTTATGTAGATAGTGGCTCACCCCTCCTGTTATCACAGACAGTTGCTCTCACTATGCTGTGGTTCACCCCAACCACAATTGAGAATTGGTAATATATAAATGTATAGTGGGCACTCAATATCTGGTACTGCACATTGGGTACAACATATTTATTATAATAACAAGTTAATCTATTCACAATATTATCAATCAATTACATACATTTAAAAATATCATTATTCCCAATTGTTATGTATGACAATATAAATCAATATCTACAATTACTAAAACTTAGATAAAAATTCCTGGAGGTTTTAGAAAAAAATCATGAAGGTGGTTATTAGTTGATTAAAATATCACATATTATTCATTATTCCATAGGCTTCATAAAATCCATAAAATCCCTTTAAGATCTTCCACGTTAAGAAAATGCAATTGATAGGATATAGTTGGTAAAGTGCAATTAATGCAGTGCACTTGTTAAATGTTCATCAACAGTATTTTGATATCTAGCTCGGTAAGTGGTCTCACTTGTATAGCTGATTATTATCGGATATTACTTCTAGTTAGGGGTTAGTTACATGCAGTTCATTATTCACTTACTGCTTGATGTTCAGCTTGTCTCTATATCTGACTGTAGTGGCGTCCCACTACTAGTCAGTTCACTCACCCCTCTTCTTATACACCGTAAAATATATTTACTTGCGCTCCCACTCTGGGATGCTGCTGCGTTTTTCTCAGGTCTCCTGTCGGTCTCTGTTCAGCGTCCCACGTGTTGATGGCGTATCACGTGATCGGAGCGTCAAAGCGTTCCACGTGACCTGGACTTGGTGTAGTTGTATTAATTCAAGTTCCGGAGGCGGTACCAACCTCCGTACATACGATTTTCCGGCAATATTCCTGTTGGTTTTTCGCAATAGTCTTTTGCTAATTGCAATGCTGTAAGACGTCTTATCAGTATAAGGATCTCATCCACTCCTTCTATACGCGTTTCGAGGTTGCGTACCTCTTCCTCAGTAGCTGGTTTTTGAGATCCTCATTTCTTACTTATATACCCTTATAAGTCCCACCTTTTCCTCTAATTAAGGTTCCTCACAAAATCTGGTCAGGAACTCCTAGAATGTGAATAATATATCCTCCTTTAGCTGTGTTTAACTCCCATATTTCAGTACGGTTTTCATACGAAAAATTCTCATACGAAAAATCATATATATATAGCTATATCATACGAAAAAAAATTCATGCAGTTAGAATTCATATACTTAAAATCCCCTAAAATTATCGTACGAATTTCCTAAAATTATCGTACGAATTTAATATCATAATTTTCGTACGAATTTTATAAAAACGAATCATTAGTTATGTGTCATACTTATAAAATATGTGTCTAAAATTGACGATAAAATTTACAATAAAATTATAACTTATTGCCTATTCACCAATTTCTCTACGACTTTGGTTATTTTCTGTTTAAATTCTTTTCTGTTTTCGTATTTTCTGTTTTCTCCTCTATTCCGATTATATTCTTATTGTCGATATATTCTTAGTGTATGGGGGTGGGGGCCCTCCGTCGAGAGGAGATTTTTACAGAAAGCCAAATATCTCAAAGTCTGAATTGAGACCTCCAGGTAGTAACGTGTTAAAATCATATATCCGTCTCGCTTCCTGTCGTGATATGTTGGAGATATGGTCACCTCCCCTCCAATGTATGTCTACTTTTTCAAATGCCATAAATCTTAACTGAGAGGGGTCCTGGTTATGGCAATACTTAAAATGCTTCGACAATGAGTGTTTCTCATATCCTGTCCTGATTTTTGTCATATGCTCTGCAATCCTTGTTTTCAATAATCTCTTAGTACGTCCTATATACTGTTTCTTGCAAGGGCATTCAATCAGATATAAAACATTTGAAGTATTGCAGGATAAGAATGTATCTATTTCGTAGGAGAATGCTTTCGTAGTAGAAGAGACATTACTAATCTTTTTCGGGAACTTGGTATTTTTACAGTTGTTACATGTATTGCATCTATAGAATCCCTTTAAATTAAATGCATTATGGTTTATTTTTTTCTTATTTTTTATGGTAGGTGCCACTTTTAAAGCTAAATTCGGTGCCCTCGTGTATACCAATTGTGGGCCATTAGTTAGATATGGTCCTATTATTTTATCTTTTATGACATGGTGCCAATGGTTTTTAATAATGGTTTAAATTTTCTTATGCTGTGCACTATAAGGTAGGATAATCCTAATTAGGTCGTCAGTTTTTTGATCATCCCTTTTTTGATCTATATTCGATTCAGCTTCTTTTTCTACGAAGAATTTTGTTCTATCCATTTTTTGTATTTCTCTCAATGATTTATCCACTTGTTTAAGAGGATATTTTTTCACAAGAAATTGTTCCTTCATAATCGTGGCTTCTTCATATAATCATCTTCCTTCGTGCAATTCCGTCTCTGTCTTCTAAACTGTCCCTTAGGGATATTCAGCAGCCATCTTGGTAGATGGCAGCTTGTGTATAGAATGTAGCTGTTACGGGCTACTTCTTTCTGATATGTATGACATATCAATTTGTCTTATTCTACTTTAATAGTCAGATCTAGAAATTCTATCTGCTTTTTACTGACACTTGAGCTAAATTTTATATTATTATCATTTAGGTTTATATCTTCTAGGAACAGTGTCAGTTCTTCCTCTGTCCCCTGCCATATAAAGATCATGTCGTCTATAAACCTTCTCCAGAGCACCAGGTTCGTCCCCATCCTTGGTGCTATTTGCTGATCCTCCCACTGAGCCATAAATAGATTAGCATAGCTGGGGGCGAACCTGGTGCCCATGGCTGTCCCTCTTATCTGAAGAAAAAATTCGGAATCATAAGAAAAATAAATATGGGTTAGAATATGTTCCACCCCGTCCGCTATATATTTTACTTGTTCTGGTAAGTACTCCCCATATAGTGTTAACTGTTGTATCAGGGCATTTACTCCCTGATCGTGTCTTATTATCGTGTACAAAGAGTTAACATCGAGAGTGCCCAGAATCCAATTGGGATCATACTTTAAACTCTCGATGCTCTGCACAATTTGAGTAGTGTCCCTGATATTGGAAAATGTTTTCCTTACTACTGGCTGTAATAATCTGTCCAAATATTGGGACAAGTTTGAATTGTAGGATCCTATACCAGAAATAATGGGCCTCCCTGGAGGGTCCAGTGGGTCTTTATGCACTTTTGGTATAATATAGAAGACGGGCATGCGTTTTGGCGTTCCCATAATAAATTTAGATTCTTGTTCATTCAGCAGTCCTTTTTTGCATCCCTCCTCTACATATACTCCCAATGATTCACTGAATTCCTTAATTGGATCTTTTAATAATTTCCTATATGTCCCAGTTGTCTCTTACATTCATTGTCATATTTACATGTATCTAAAATGACTATATCTCCTCCTTTATCAGCAGGACGGATAGTTACATTGTCATTCTGTTGTAATTGTTTGATTGCCTGTATGTCGTGTGGCTTCAGATTATTGAATCTTCTAGACTCTCCTTTGATTTTCCTTCTATCGGCTTCCACGTTTTTTTTTTATGTAATTATATCCTGTCCCATTTCATGTCTTGGGTACATTTTACTTTTTAACTTAAGATCCGTATGTACATATATCCCCTGTTTCTCCCCTTTTGGTATCATGGGGTTCCTAAGAAAATATTTTTTTAAACACAATTTTCGTACGAACTTCTCAATGCCTATGTAAGTGTCGAATTTACTTAACTGTGCTGTAGGTGCAAATTTTAAACCTTTATTTAATAGTGCATATTGTGCTGTTGTGAATGTGTTAGAACTTAAATTAATTACAGAGTTATTTTCCTCTGTTAGTGTCTTCTGTGATTTGCTCTTTCCCTTCCTTCCCTTTCCTCGTCGTGTCGTCTTTTTTCTACATTCTGATTGTGCTGGTGCTTGTGATGATTTCCTACATGTGTCTCCTTGTTGGTGTAAGATGGGTACTGATTCCTTGTTTGATATGTTTTCTGAAAATGTTGATCCTGATTCTTTTTCTGTATCTCCTCTTTGTATATCAAATTGTAGTGATGGCCCGTGATTGGTGTTATGTGATATTGGTCCTGTGGTGATTGTCGGGAGGATCTCGTACATATCCTGTGGTGTGGGGGTGTACGATCTAAAAAAAGAGGATTACTTAATGTTTCGTATCTGTTCGTAGTTTGGATGTTATATTGTGTTGGTCTTTCTTCATTTGTTTCTTTTTCTCTTGGCTTGGGGGTTTTATTAATCTGTACTCGATCTTCCTTTATATATTGACTATCACTTTGTTTATCATTTTTCACTAAATTTTGTATTTTCCTACTCTTTTTTTATATAATATCTTGTTCCACTATCCCTAATTGTTTACATATTCTTTAATGCCAATTCTTAAATGTCTCATTTTTTGGGAATTTATCTAAGGTTTACCTTAGTGCTTCTATTTTACCTGAGACTTCTTCCAGTATTGACATTCTCCTTTTAACAATTAGTTGTATAAGTGCTGTGGACTGCGATTTCAGGAGATCCTCCCATTCCTTATCAAACATGTCATTACATAGATCCTGTGCTGGGGTCTTAGATAGCTTGAGTCCTCTTGGTATAATTCCTTGTTCTAAATGGCGATTCAGGGACTTAATTTCCCACCTTTGTTTTAGTTGTTTTGTCAGGAGGGACTCAAGTTCTCTAAAGACCTCCGTCACAGGTCTATCTAATGTACCTTCTATTGTACCGGTATCTTCAAATGAATAATTATCTATTCTTTGTTTTTGACCCTCTATGAAGCTCCAGATATCCATGATTAACAGGGAGAGGAGCTCAACTAATGGGTGAAAAAACCACTTGATAATTTATGTAGATAGCGGCTCACCCCTCCTGTTATCACAGACAGGTGCTCTCACTATGCTGTGGTTCACCCCAACCACAATTGAGAATTGGTAATATATAAATGTATAGTGGGCACTCAATATCTGGTACTGCACATTGGGTACAACATATTTATTATAATAACAAGTTAATCTATTCACAATATTATCAATCAATCACATACATTTAAAAACATCACCCCCATACACTAAGAATATAATTACAATAAGAATATAATCGGAGTAGAGGAGAAAACAGAAAATACGAAAACAGAAAAGAATTTAAACAGAAAATAACCAAAGTCATAGAGAAATTGGTGAATAGGCAATAAGTTATAATTTTATTGTAAATTTTATCGTCAATTTTAGACACATATTTTATAAGTATGACACATAACTAATAACTCGTTTAATAAAATTCGTACGAAAACTATGATATTAAATTCGTACGATAATTTTAGGGGATTTTAAGTATATGAATTCTAACTGCATGAATTTTTTTTCGTATGATATAGCTATATATATGATTTTTCGTTTGAGAATTTTTCGTATGAAAACCGTACTGAAATATGGGAGAAAAACACAGCTAAAGGAGGATATATTATTCACATTCTAGGAGTTCCTGACCAGATTTTGTGAGGAACCTTAATTAGAGGAAAAGGTGGGACTTATAAGGGTATATAAGTAAGAAATGAGGATCTCAAAAACCAGCTACTGAGGAAGAGGTACGCAACCTCGAAACGCGTATAGAAGGAGTGGATGAGATCCTTATACTGATAAGACGTCTTACAGCATTGCAATTAGCAAAAGACTATTGCGAAAAACCAACAGGAATATTGCCGGAAAATCGTATGTACGGAGGTTGGTACCGCCTCCGGAACTTGAATTAATACAACTACACCAAGTCCAGGTCACGTGGAACGCTTTGACACTCTGACGCTCCGATCACGTGATACGCCATCAACACGTGGGACGCTGAACAGAGACCGACAGGAGACCTGAGAACAACGCAGCAACATCCCAGAGTGGGAGCGCAAGTAAATATATTTTACGGTGTATAAGAAGAGGGGTGAGTGAACTGACTAGTAGTGGGACGCCACTACAGTCAGATATAGAGACAAGCTGAACATCAAGCAGTAAGTGAATAATGAACTGCATGTAACTAACCCCTAACTAGAAGTAATATCCGATAATAATCAGCTATACAAGTGAGACCACTTACCGAGCTAGATATCAAAATACTGTTGATGAACATTTAACAAGTGCACTGCATTAATTGCACTTTACCAACTATATCCTATCAATTGCATTTTCTTAACGTGGAAGATCTTAAAGGGATTTTATGGATTTTATGAAGCCTATGGAATAATGAATAATATGTGAATAATATGTGATATTTTAATCAACTAATAACCACCTTCATGAATTTTTTCTAAAACCTCCAGGAATTTTTATCTAAGTTTTATTAATTGTAGATATTGATTTATATTGTCATACATAACAATTGGGAATAATGATATTTTTAAATGTATGTAATTGATTGATAATATTGTGAATAGATTAACTTGCTATTATAATAAATATGTTGTACCCAATGTGCAGTACCAGATATTGAGTGCCCACTATACATTTATATATTACTGTGCTGAACCTAAGGTTGCACTTCTGGACCGATTTTTGGGGGGAAGCAATAATTTCATTCGATTCAGAGAGTCGTGTAAATTGTACTTTAAGTTACATCTGCTCTTATCTGGGGATGAGAGTCAAAGAGTTGGTATTATCATTTTGTTGCTTAAAGGGGACGCTCAGTCCTGGGCTTTTTCTCTACCGACCGGATCACTGTCCCTCCGGTCAGTAGATGAATTTTTCAGAGCTCTAGGTCTTATTTACGATGACCCGGTTTGGATCTCCCTGGCCGAGACCAAGTTACGTGGTTTACGGCAGGGAGAGCGTTCTGCAGAGATCTATTGCTCTGAATTTAGGAGATGGGCTACGGATATGGAGTGGAATGATCCAGCTCTCCGTAGCCAATTTTGCCAGGGATTATCCGAGAGACTACAGGACGCGTTGTCACGACTGTGACTGATCCAGACAGGTCTGGGAGGAGAAGGTCGCAGCGACTTGCTACTCGCGATAGCTTGTGAGTTTGCTCCGTGGTTCAGGGTATGTCATCTGGGTTTTGCCTTGTGAACCTTTTTGTCCTGACTGGGAGTTTGTAGGCATCCTTCTCAGGTGAGTCCTGTCTGCCACTTCCAGCTACTATATTAGTTTCAGTTTCACTTGCAGTCATTGCCAGATATAGTCCTTACTTCCAGTGCTACTCTGACCTTGGAAGGAGATCGTTTGATGGTGTTGCTGTGGAGCTCTTGTCCGGCGTGGACTGTCGTGTTTGGGATCGCCTTCTCTGCTCGTGACTGGATAAGTCTATCTCTGCTGTTTTTTGTTTGTTGCTGTCTTCCCCTGTTTTTTTCCTAGACGTGAGTGATGGTGACTAGCGCTCCCATCGGCCTTTCCCCAGTCCAGTCTTGTTAGGGCGACTGAGGGTTTAGGCATCCTGCTCGCCGCACGGGTTCACACCCCGTCTAGGGTATCAGGGCAGACAGGTGCCAGCTTAGGGTTAGTCAGGGGTGGCCATTCTATTTCCCATCCGTAGATAAGGGTCCCCCTTCCCCTCCATCTGGTGCGACACGACTGCTGCTGGGTTAGCGGTCGTGACCCGCGTTGGCTTTTCACAAAAATCCTGAATCATTGGAAGTGGCTATGTCCCTTGCTGTACGTATAGATAGACGCCTGAGAGATCTAAGGTCCCTCACTCTCAGGACGAACTATCATATAATGTGGCGACTTCCTCTGACACTCTGGGTGGAGAGACTCCTGAGTTTATGCCTGGTGAAGAACCTATGCAGATAGAGAGCTACCCCTGAACCTGCTTGCAAGAGTGTTAGTCATAAGAAGAGACTATGTTTTTTATGTGGAAAAAGGGGACATTTTGTCAATATTTGTCCTTACGTTCAGCGTCAAGGTGAAAACAAAAGAAAGAAAACGTCTAATTTCCATCTTACTCTTGGTGGTGTGGGTGGGGAGACAGACAACTTACTTTTGTCATTTACTGGTAGTACCCGATTTCTCCTGTCTGCCGAGGTGGCGCTAGAGTCCAAAACTGTGGGAATTGAGGTGTTCATTGACAGTGGGGCAGGGGTTAATCTAGTCGATGGTCAGTTCGTCCGTAGGTATGGGTTGACAACAAGTGTATTAGAGAAAAATATTTCGGTGTTTGCAATAGACTCCTCACCACTTACTCAGAAATGTTTGTCACAGATGGGGCAAGACATCCGTTTAAGAGTGGGTGATTTTCATCAGGAATCCATTTCGTGTTTTGTGCTGGAGGGTCTGCCTGCTCCGTTGGTTCTGGGTTTGCCATGGTTGAGCAAACATAATACTACCATTGACTGGCAAGCAAGACAGATTCTTGATTGGAGTGATTATTGCATGGACAACTGCCTTAATACATCACTTTCTGTCTTGACCACTAAGGCTGTTCCCTCCTTTATTTCTGATTTTTAGGATGTATTCTCTGAGAGTGGTTGCCAGGGGTTACCCCCACATCGGGAATATGATTGTCCTATCAATCTTATTCCCAGAGCAAAGTTGCCCAAATTTAGGCTATATAACCCTTCTGAACACGAAAGAGCGGCCATGCGAGGGTATATTGCAGAGAGTTTGGCTAAGGGACATATTAGACCTTCCACGTCCCCAGTGGCGGCAGGGTTTTTCTTTGTAAAGAAGAAAGACGGAACTCTTAGGCCATGACTGGACTTCCGTGAGCTCAGTCGGATTATGGTCTGTGATCCTCCAGATTCTTGTCCTCCAGGGAAGTTGTTTGTTCCTTCTGAATTATGTCACAAAGTGTTTGAGGAACATCACTGTACGGTTCTCACAGGTAATCCTAGGAACCGATCCACTGTTGATCTCATCTCTCGTAGATTCTGGTGGTCGGGATTGAGCAAGTGTGTTGAGAACTCTGTGTCAGCTTGTAGTACTTGTGCACGTACGAAGGTGACACACACAGGGCCTTCCGGATCTTTACTTCCGTTGCCCATCCTGACCTTGGACTCATTTATCCATGGATTTTATCACAGATTTACCTAATTCTTCAGGGAAAACTGTGATTTTGGTGGTTGTTGATCGCTTTAGTAAGATGGCGCACTTTATAGCATTGCCTGGTTTACCTAATGCTAAGACTCTTGCACAAGTGTTTGTCGACAACATCGTGAAATTACATGGTATTCCATCTGATGTGGTGTCTGATAGGGGGACTCAGTTTGTTTCCAAATTCTGGAAGGCGTTCTGTACTCGTCTGGGGGTACAATTGTCCTTTTCTTCGGCCTTTCACCGGCCTGTCGAACGGACAGACTGAACGCACTAATCAGAATCTGGAGACTTATTTGAGATGTTTTGTCTCGGAGAACCAGTCCTCATTTCTGTACCAGGAGTCTACTGATAAGTTGCCGTTTTTGGGGCATATGGGTTCCACCCGCAATTTGGCACATTTTCTGGTACGGAGACTTCTGGTATACCTGAAGAGGAACGATTTTCCTCTTCTTTATCATCTATTTGGCGGAAAATTCAAAATAATCTGAAAAAAATGAGCAACAAATATAAACGTATGGCTGACAAGAGACGTATGAATGGTCCGGACCTGAGAGTGGGTGATTCTGTGTGGCTGTCCACAAGAAACATTAAGTTGAAAGTACCTTCTTGGAAGTTGGGTCCAAGATTTATTGGTCCATATAAGATCACTGCCATACCCAGTATCCTTTCATCTTGAACTTCCTCAGGCTTTGAAGATTCATAATGTTTTCCATAAGTCATTGTTGAAAAGATGTCTTGAACCGTCCTCCTTGCCTCCTGCTCCTGTCATGGTGGACGGTAATCTGGAATTTCAGATCTCAAGGATAGTTGACTCCCGAATTTTCCATAGATCCCTCCAGTATCTCGTTCACTGGATGGGTTACGGACCAGAGGAGAGAATGTGGGTTCCAGCGGCCGACGTTAATGCTAGTCGTCTGGTGAAAGCCTTTCACCGAGCCCATCTGTAGAAAAAGGGGGGGGGGGGGGGGGGACTGTCACGGTCTCTACTGGGACAGGGGAGACTGGCTGCACGTGAGGTGAGCTGACACCCTCTCTGGTTTCACTCTTCTGTGTTGTTGCTGGGTATGATGACCACACCTCTGGTCTCAGGTGTAGCTTAAGTGGTAATTCCTACTCCTCTATTTAGTCTGACCTCACACATGATGCTATGCAGTTGAAAGCTACTTTTGCTGTGGAAGAGCTGGTGTTGGTTTCCCTCTGAGTCCCTGCTCGTCCGCATACTTCGGAGTTAAGTGTCTCTTTTTCCTATTGTTTGTTTGTGTTTTTTTGCCTTCCTTAGTGGTGGCTGTATATATCTGTATGCAATAAGCTACTGAGCTTCCCTAGTGGTGGCTGTATATATCTGTATGCAATAGGCTCCAGAGATTCCCATAGTGGTGACTGCATATATTTGTATGCAATAAGTGCCAGAGCTCCCTCTAGTGGTGGCTGTATATATCTGTAAGCAATAGGCTCCTGAGCTCCCCTAGTGGTGACTGCATATATTTATATGCAATAAGCTCCAGAGCTCCCCATAGTGGTGGTTGTACATATCTGTATACAGTACACTCCTGAGCTCCCTCTAGTGGTGGCTGTATATATCTGTATGCAGTACGCTCCTGAACTCCCCCTAGTAGTGACTATATATATCTGTATGCAATAAGCTCCAGAGCTTCCGCTAATGGTGGCTGTATACATCTGTATGCAGTACACTCGTGAGCTCTGCCTAGTGGTGGCTGTATATATCTGTATGCAATAAGCTCCTATGCTCCCCGTAGTGGTGGCTGTATATATCTGTGTACAGTACACTCCTGTGCTTCCCCAAATGGTGGCTTTATATATCGGTATGCAGTACGCTCCTGAGCTCCACCTAGTGGTGGCTGTATATATCTGCATGCAATAAGCTCCTGAGTTCCCCATAGTGGTGGTTGCATATATCTGTACGTAATAGGCTCCTGCACTCCCTCTAGTGGTGGTTGTATATAACTGTATGCAGTATGCCCCTGAGCTCCCTTAGTGGTGGTGGTATATATTTTTATGCAGTAAGCTCCTGTGCTCCCCCTAGTGGTGGTTGAATATATATGTATGCAATAAGCTTCTGTGCTCCTCCTCGTGGTGGTTGTATATATCTGTATGCAGTACACTCCTGAGCTCTCCCTAGTGGTGGTATGTATCTTTATGCAGTATTGTCCTGCGCTCCCTCTAGAGGTGGTTGTATATATATCTGTATGCAGTGTGCTCCTGAGCTCCCCCTAGTGGTGGCTGTATATATCTGGATGCAGTCTGCTACAGAACTTCCCCTAGTGGTGGTTGTATATACCTGTATACAATACGCTCATGAGCTCCCCCTAGTGATGGAATATATCTTTATGCAGTAAGCTCCTGCACTCCACTTAGAGGTGGTTGTATATATCTGTATGCAGCACGCTCCTGAGCTCCCCCTAGTGGTGGTTGTGTGTATATATATATATATATATATATCTGTATTCAGAAACAACCTGACTTCCTCACAGTGGTGGCTGTAGATATCTGTATAACCAGAATACCTCTAATTTGCTGAATCATACATACTTTTTGAATTTATGTGTGTCAGACACTTTTTGGACCTTACCCGACAAGGTGCATGTCCATGGGGTTAGTAAATCTGCCCCACATTATTTTTCCCATTTTTATTGCAGTAAATGAAATACATACTTGTGGCATCTTATGTACAGTTTCGATCTCTTTAATTTTTATCAGAATCACATATGCATTTTTTACCGTTTGCTGCCATATGTTGCTAAAACTGTGTCAAAACCTGTACCTTCATTTTTTTTTTTTCTGGTGGATTTAAAGAGGTGTTCCAATACTTCGATATTGATGGCCTATCCTAATCAATATCAGGTCTGTGGGTGTCTGACACCCCCACCAATCAACTGTAGTGCCGCAGCTGGAAACTATACGGTGGACGGGTCCTGTCTGCTATGTAGTGGCCATGCCAGGGTACCACAGGCAGCTTCCACCAGCAGCCACCGCCCAAAACAGTAGATCAGTGGGAGTGCAAGGCGTCAGACCCCCACCAATCTTCTACCTAAAGGCAGGCTATCAATATCCAAATCCTGGAAAACCTGATTTTTTTTTTATTTATATTTATAAAATATACAAAAAAACCCTGTGTGAAGGAAGGAGACATCACAGGGGCTTATGACATTGTGCTAAACATTGGCCTCATGCATTAAAACTGTACTGACAAAGAAGCGTCAGTGTCCACAAGAAGCAGCTTTCTGCAGGGTGGAAAGTCCCCTGAGCCCGTCTTATGGACGTCCATGACACGTTTCCGCGCACCACTTTTCACACATAAGGCCATTATGTACGTTTCTGCGCAGAGTCCGTATACAAGGCGGTGTGTCCCTGCATACGGACGTCCCCTCACTTCCTGCTTCCTGCAGCAGACACTGGCTCCCTTCCCCCTTCTTCCTGCTGCCTCCTCTTCCGCTCTTTTTGACTGGGCCCCCTCCTCTGCTTTCTGGGCTCTCGTGCGATACGCCATTGACGCGACAGCACAAAGTCTTTCTCCCGCCATTCTCGGTGGTGCACGCAAACCTTATCCTGTCGGACCTTCGGCTTCCAGTAAGTTTTCTGATCACATGTAATCCGGCACATTGTTTGTAAACTCGTGTGAGGAAGGCGGACACACCATGTCCCCTCCTGGACGCCTGTGTGTATGGGAGCGAGGGGGAAAGCCTGCTACAATGGGTCACATGGGTGGAAATCCGGGCTGTGCTGCTACTAGTCATGTAGCAGTGTTAGGTGTGTGCTGTACAACACTGCCATCTGCTTGGTGCCCTTTGTGTAATATATAATGTGTGTGTGTGTGTGTGTGTATATATGTGTGTATATATATATATATATATATATTATAAACACACACACACTACATATATATTTATTATTGCCACATCCCTTTTCATACTTATGTATGTTTGCATTTTTTGTTTTTTTTGCCTCATGCCCATATAGTACCAGTGTATTACATGGCACTAAAGAAAGTATGAAGTAGCGTCCGCATGCTGGTGTCAAAATATGGGCAAAAGTGCACCTTATGCTGCATTCGACTCCCTAATGAAAATCAGATCCCACTAAGGGCTCATGCACACGACTGTATGTATTTTGTGGTCCGCAAAAAAAACCAAAAACAGATGACATCCCAATTGCATCAGTTTTTTTTGCGGATCCATTGTAACAATGCCTGGCCTTGTCTGCAAAACAGACAAGAATAGGACATGTTCTATTTTTAGGATATGTTTGTTTTTTGCTGCCCATATGCGGAACATTTTATTGCAATGGGGCCGCAAAAAAACGGAAATGACACCGTGTGCATTCCGTTTCCGTATGTTCAGAAGTCCATTCCGCAAAAAAATAGAACATGTCCTATTCTTGTCCATTTAGTCATTGTTACAACAGATCCGCAAAATAAAATAAAAAACGGATACAATACGGATGTCACACAGGTGTCATCCGTATGTTTTGCAGACTGCGAAATACATACGGTTGTGTGCATGAGCCGTACGGTATGTCTGTGAGGACGGTAGTTTCAGTTATGTGTTGGATCTGACATTCCCATTATTTTTGTACTTCTGTAATGGTGCAGAACAGTGAAAAGAAGAACGCTTGCGTGATCCACATAAGGCATCACGCACACGGCCGTAGGTATTTTGCAGTCCGCAAAAAATACAAATGACGGCCGTGTGCATTCCGTATTTTGCGGAACAGAACAGCCGGCCCCTAATAGAACAGTCCTATCCTTGTCCGTGATGAAGACAATAATTGGATATGTTCTATTCTTTTTGCGGAACGGACATACGGAAACGAAACGCACATGGAGATTAAATGGTCTGCAAAAAAAACAAAAGACGGGACTGACAGAAAGAAAATACGTTTGTGTGCATGAGCCCTAAGCCTGCTGATGAGGGTCAGTATTAGGCCCATGATCCACATTTTTTTGGGGCCGGTGACTGTGCATTGTGGACATTCGCCTGCATGAACCCTTACGCTGTGGATTCTGTACCATGTGCAGGTACCCTTATGGTACGGGCACTAGTGGTGTAAATGCTGGGGATTTTCCACAGAGGAATTACATGTGGAAAATTCATAGCTTTTTGCAGTAGCAGTAAAGTGGAGATTTACTGTACCCCCCCCATCCCCCAAAAAATAATAAAAAAAAAAAAAAGAGGGAAAAGTGGCAGTGCGTCTTATAGTCTGAATACTAAAGGCCGCTTCCATTATGGAATCAGTTGTCGCATGCGCGGGGGGGGGAGCGGTGAGAGTGCTGCACTGGCCCTACTTACCCTCCCTGGTCTTCTTCCCCGCTCTGCACTATGTCCTGACAGCGTACGGTGCCAGGACGTAAGCACTCACTACCACCTGATGCTGTGAAGCGCGAGCTAGAAGACCAGGGTGCGGTGAGTGAGCATGCGAGGCAAGTTTATTTTATTTTTTACATCTGATCTGAGGCTGATGGGGGTAGACAGTCTGATTTTTAGGGTCTTATCTGAGGTCTGATGAGGATTGAGTGTCTGCTCTGAGGTCTGACGAAAAATATTTTTTACTTTCCTCATCAAGATCCTAGGTGCGTTTTATAGTCTGCAAAATACGGTATACAAATAGTACCCATGGGCGGTATAAGAAATCTGCAGCGGATTTTCAGTCAATTTATGCAGGACATTTCCACTGTGACTGTCGCCCTTTGCACAGGCTGAAATGTCAATGTAAAATTCCGTCCTACGTGGCCTTAAGGCAGTATTACACTGGTTGATATTTCGGCTGATCGTCACTAAGGAGTGTTCATATAATACTGCCGCCGATGAACGCGCAAACGCTTGTTCATCGGGCAATTCTGATTTTTAATGCTTGCTTAAAAATGAGCGCTTGTCTAATCCAGCTAACTAGACAGTAAGCGGTCGCTCCATGCTGCGGAGGAGATCGATGCATGTAATAGCAGCGGTCTCTTCCGCTAGCTAGTAAGCGGTTGCCGGCAGGGAACACTTCCCTCCTGACAATCGCTTGCTGATCTGCCTAATGCAGGCTTTAGGAAATGGGAACAACTTGAAAAGCGGAGTGGTAACGCCACGTTCGCCATTTTCATATGCTTTTCATGAACTTTGTGAGGAAAGAAAGTTTACACAGAAATGCCAGACAAATTGGTGTGCACCAGTAGAGTGTGCCTCCAACTGCAACCTCCTGCCCTACCTGACATAAGGCATACTACATGCTGGGTGCTACAGTTGCCATGGCAACACGTTGTGCTTAGGCCCTTTTGGGGGATCTAACTGGGGGTCCATGCAACATTTGGCCTCTGCAGTACAATGAAATCGTCACAAAGAAATGCTGCGGATTTGCAGGGTTTTCTGACCAAACAGCTGATCGGCGGGGATGTTAGACACCCACCGATATCTATCAATATTAAACTCCTGGAAAACCCCTTTAAATCCCAGACAGTGGCAGGTGACAGTGGGTTTACCACAAGCAGAAGAAATGATCATGAGGTCTCAGCAATCTTTGGGTCAGTAAACATACATTACATATATTAAAGGGGTTATCCCACTTAGCAGTTTCATACTTACCTGCTGCCACCGCGCGTTCACTTCCTGGATTCTGGCTGGGGGCGGGCTTCATCTTGATTGAAGTCTTCTCCCGGCCGGGCCGCGCGCTGGACTGAACGCGCACGCTGCCGCGCATGCGCAATGTGACTTATTTCTGGCCAGTATAGTACAGAGCCGGCGTGCGCGTTCGCAGCTCTGTACTATTCTGGCCGGGAAGAAGTCACCGTCGCGCATGCGCGGCAGCGTGCGCGTTCAGGACAGCGAGTGGCCCGGCCGGGAGAAAAGAAGAAGTCTTCTGGGCAAGCGCGACCATCGGGATGTTGCGGAAGAGCGGTGGTCGTAACCAGGGGAGACCGAGTCACAACAATAAGGTAAGTGGGGATGAATTTTTCTCCTAATCGGTGGGAATTTGTTAATAAAGTATATTTACAAAAATGATCACTGTCAAATCATTAACAGATTTAACAGTGATCATTATGATGGGATAACCCCTTTAACCCTTTCAGGACACAGACCTTTATTACTGCTTTTCCATTTACATAGCAGTGTGACTTGTTTCTTCTGGGACAGGTTTTATTTTGTAATGGCTTTTAATTTACCATCTTTTGCATTGGAAAACAGAAAAGAAATTCTTTGTGGGGACGAAATTGGGGAACATTTCACCATTCCACCATTTGTTTTTTGGGTTCTAATTTTAAAGCATTCAATGTTTGCTAAAAGTGACATTCTTATTCCTCAAGTCAGTTTAATAAGTGATACCAAATGTACGTAGTTTTTTTTTAAAACTTTTAAAAATAAATTTTTTGTTGCATTTCCATGTTCGACACCCATAACTTATTTTTTCATCTACAGAACTGCATGAGAGCTTGTTTCTTGCAGGGGAGCTATATTTTCCATTTCATCCACCATGACAGCTACACATGAGATCGACCTCTGTAGGGGCAGGAACACACGGAGAGTTTAAAAGCCCCCACCCACTCTCACCCATCCAGTGTTTTCCTGTCCCTTCCGGGCACCTCACAGAGAGACCTCCCGTGTGGGAGGTCAAGAGTTTTTATTTTATTCAGGTACCTTTCTTCCATTCCTTCCTGCCCTCCTGCGGCGGCTAAAGCTGGGCAGAGGAAAATACAGGAGTTGTGAGCGGGGTGCCTGTTCTCACTCCTTGCCGCATGGTCTTCCTTCCCTTTTGTGAGGAAGCAGACCAGAGGAAAAGAGCTGGACGCTGCACGCCGATTGAAGGCGTGAGCCGCAGTCAGCTCTCCGTTCCCGGCATTGCCGGAGGGGGCGGAGCCAGGGGGCACATGGGGAACGCGGACGCCGCTCTTGGAGTAGGAGAGCAGGCGATTCGGTCCACTTTTCTCTCCACTGATTCCTGCTCCTGGAGAAGTTGGAAGCCATATGGAAAGTGCAGACCCACTTTCGGCTGCTCCTGCTGTAAGTTCCCCTGCGGGGAAAAAACAAATCTGCATTTATCTTCATGCTTTTCTGGTAAAATTTGATACCTGGTTGCTCTTCTTTTTATAGGGAGTGAAAGAGTCTAAAGTTAGATTTAAACTGGTGGAAGGAAAGGGCGAATCTATCAAAAGGAGTAGCCTGGCTAACAGTGCCAGAAATAAAGATCATGGCTGTTGCAAGCGGTTCTGGATGGGGAGCAAAAGTGGCCTCCTCAAGCTGGCAGGGAAAGTGGTCAGACTAAGTAAGAAACAGATCCTCAAACTACAGAGAACTACGAGCAGTCTGGAAAACCCTAAGGCCCCTTTCACACGGGCGAGTATTCCGCGCGGATGCGTGAGTTGAACGCATTGCACCCGCACTGAATACCGACCCATTAATTTCTATGGGGCTGTGCACATGAGCGGTGATTTTCACGCATCACTTGTGCGTTGCGTGAAAATCGCAGCATGCTCTATATTCTGCGTTTTTCACGCAACGCAGGCCCCATAGAAGTGAATGGGGTTGCGTGAAAATCGCAAGCAAGTGCGGATGCGGTGCGATTTTCATGCACGGTTGCTAGGAGACCCGATCATTATTATTTCCCCTTATAACATGGTTATAAGGGAAAATAATAGCATTCTGAATACAGAATGCATAGTAAAATAGCGCTGGAGGGGTTAAAAAAATAAAAATGTAACTCGCCTTAATCCACTTGATCGCGGAGCCGGCATCTCCTTCTGTCTTCATCTTAGCTGTGTGGGGCAACAGAACCTGTGGTGACGTCACTCCGGTCATCACATGGTCCATCACCATGGTAAAAGATCATGTGATGACTGGAGTGACGTCACCACAGGTTCTGTTGCTCCACACAGCTAAGATGAAGACGGAAGGAGATGCCGGCTCCGCGATCAAGTGGATTAAGGTGAGTTACATTTTTATTTTAAATTTTTTAACCCCTCCAGCGCTATTTTACTATGCATTCTGTATTCAGAATGCTATCATTTTCCCTACAGAAAATCTACAGAACACCAATTCCAAGCCCGAACTTGTGTGAAAAAGTTCGCGTTTGGGTACCAAACATGCGCGATTTTTCTCACGCGAGTGCAAAACGCATTACAATGTTTTGCACTCGCGCGGAAAAATCGCGCGTGCTCCCGCAACGTACCCGCACATTTTCCCTCAACGCCCGTGTGAAAGAGGCCTAAAAGTATCTCAAGTCATGTTACGCAAAAAACATCTAAAAATATTTTCGGACAATACCACGACTGTCTCCTATTTAAAACATCAAGGAGGCACAAGATCTCCGAGCTTGAGACTGCTAGCGGAAAAAAATTTTTTTGGGCAGAAAAGAACGTCCTTTCCATTGCAGCAATCCATCACAAGGGATCAGAAAACATAGAGGCAGATTACCTGAGCAGAAGAACATTAGACTCGGGGGAATGGTCATTAAACCAAGGTATCTTTCAGAAGATTTCTGGGAAATGGGGTATTCCGCAAATAGACATGTTCGCCTCAAAGACAAATGCAAAAGTAAGAAATTCCTGTTCTTTAAATCCCAGAGAAAAGCTGTGGGCAGTAGACGCCTTTTCAGTAAAATGGACATTGGATCTAGCATACGCTTTTCCTCCATGGACTCTAATCCCTTGAGTCCTGCAGAAAATACTAACTGACCCAGTAACAGTGATACTACTGGCCCAAAAAAAAGCTGCTTCTCCATCTTAAAGGAATTGGCTCTGGAGGAACCTTTGAAAATACCATTACAAAGGGACATTCTGTCACAGGGTCCAATTCTTCATCAGAATCCCAGTCTTGTCAAGCTGTCAGCCTGGATCCTGAGAGCGAGGTCTTGAGAAGCAAGGGGCTCTCGGGCAAAGTTATTAATACATTGAAGGCTAGTAGGAAAAAGATTACCTCAGCAATCTACCTTAAAATCTGGAAAAGATCACCAATCCAGCCCAAGCCTTTCCAGCAATTATGTCTACTCTTCAGACATATCACTCCCTATCTAATTTTTCAGTAAACTTCTCTAAATCCACAGTCCTGAATGTGACCCTAGGGAAGAAATTTATGGCTACTATGAAAGAAACAACCCCTTTCCAATGGACCACTGAGTCTATAGTATTCCTAGGGATAACACTGACCCCAGACTTCTCGAATTTATTTCGAGATAACTTCCAACCATTACCAAAAAGATTAGAAGACCTATTAGGTTCATTTATATCATGGTTTGGTCGAAGGACACTGATTTAAAACAATATTGCTGCCCACTGTTCTTTACTTTTTGCAAGCAATTCCTATCCCAATCCCAAAGGCTTATTTTGTAAAATTACAGGGAATCTTATCAAAATTCCTCTGGGGTGGTAAGAGATCTAGATTACCTCTTACTCTTCTGGTGCAACACCCTACAAATGGGGGGCTAGGTATTCCGGACCTATATACCTATCATAAAGCAGTAATTGCACTTAGATGCCTAGAATGGCTAAGACCTTACCCAAATCGGCTGGATCTAATTACAGAAGACAATATGTTAAACCTCCCGCTTCACTCTTTAGTCTTCTTGGACCAATCTCCAAAATACGCCAAATTACAAACATATAATGCCATCACTAAATATACTTTTGACATGTGGAAAAACTCTAAATGGAAAGACCACTTATTAACCAATTATCTCGCCCTGATGCAAGTGCGAGATGTCCTCTGCCATTCCTCAACCCAGTTCTGGGAGACTATATCTGACAGAGCCAAAGCTGTTACTACACCGGTTTTGTCTCTGTGTCCAGATAATGATGTCCCAATATCCTAGGAACTGAAAAAACACCCTAAAATAGCTTGCCTTTCTAATCGGTACGGCACGGTTTCTAATCGGTATCGGTACGGCATGGTTCCCGAGTCCTTAAGGACTCATGACGTACCGGTACGTCATGTGTTCCGATCACCACCGCCTGATCGGAACAAGGTGCCTGCTCAAATCATTGAAATTGGGTTTTTGAAAATTTCTGAAAAATTTCAAGATTTGCTTCTAAACTTCTAAGCCTTGTAACATCCCCAAAAAATAAAATATCATTCCCAAAATGATCCAAACATGAAGTAGACATATGGGGAATGTAAAGTAATAACTATTTTTGGAGGTATTATAGAAGTAGAGAAATTGAAACTTGGAAATTTGCCATTTTTTACAAATTTGGGGTAAATTTGGTATTTTTTTTTTTTATAAATTAATTTTTTTTACTTCATTTTACCAGTGTCATGAAGTACAATATGTGACGAAAAAACAATCTCAGAATGGCCTGGATAAGTCAAAGCGTTTTAAAGTTATCAGCACTTAAAGTGACACTGGTCAGATTTGCAAAAAATGGCCAAGTCCTTAAGGTGAAATAGGGCTGAGTCCTTAAGGGGTTAATATGTAATATATTTTTTTTTTTTTCCTGTAATCTAGTCCCATAGGGGGCTTAAATATGTGATCCTCTGATGTACCATAGACTGCAATAGAATACTATTGAAGTAATTATTATTACTATTAATTATTTTTTTTTTTACTGGCTGCCTGTCAAGCCCTGCTGCACTTACTGCTTAACAGGCAGTTTACTATGGCAGGACCGGGAGGATGTCGTAGCAAAAGATGGGAGCCCATGATTTCGCACTGGGGGCTTAGATGGGAAGAGTGAGCCCCCTCTTTCTAACAGCTCAAATGCAGAGGGTGTGATGGACCACGGGGTTAAATGATTGGGATCAGAATCCTCTCTGTTCACCTTCTCTGGTCATTGCTGCCGGGTGCCAACTGTATTATATAGCCGGTACCCACCATGTATGGAGTGGGCTCAGTTTGTGAGCCTGCTCATACATTTACACACATTGTACATACTTTACAGTCAATTAATTGTATAGTCTTACATAGTTGGGAAGGTTGAAAGAAGGCACAGAATTATAAAGTCAAACCTATAATTCTTTTGCACAAAAAAGGCAAACGCCTTCACCAGGGGCTTTGCAAACAGTGAGACTGACTTCAGTTGAAAAACAAAGAATGCTCCAGCACTGCCGTACATAAAACCGTACATAGAATCCAGTTTTTTTGTACGACAGTGCTGGAGCATTCTTTGTTGTTCAGCTATGATTCTATTGTGAGGCCGGGACAACCGGTAGTCTCCAGTTACCCCATATTTGGGGGAAAATCCAAATACTGGATGTACATAGACAATGCTTGGTAGGACTTCTGTGATTACTGGTTGTAACTGCAGGGACTCTGCTATGGCTGCTTGAAGGGAGAGGGAAGGTCACTGCTGTAATTACTAGTACAACTAAGTGGGACTATATCCAAGAGTGTGTGCACTCCTGAAAGTGAGGTACAAGGATGGGTTCTTATTCTGGTTGGCTGACAGGGCACCACATGACTACCTCCAATGACCCCTTGGGGTGGTGTCACACAGGTTTTTGTGGTAGCTTTTCATGCCGTTTTTGAGTCCAATCCAGAGGAGGATCCAGCTGGAAGAAGTAGATGTCTTTGTTTCTTGTTTCCTTTAAGCACATTTCTGGCTTTGGCTCAACAAAATGCCACAAAAACCTGTGTCTGACACCACCCTTAGGCCTCATGCACATGACTGGAGGTGTTTTGTGGTTTCAAGGCCGACTGCATGCCAGAATTTTTTTCCAAACTCCTGTAGAAGTGTCCTATTCTTGTTTGCAAAATGGGCAAGAATGAGACATGTTCTATCTTTTTTACAGGGATGAGGAATGGACAAATGATGCGGATGGCTTGCATTATGCTGTAAACTTTTTGCGGCCCTGTTGAAATGAATGGGTCCAAAACCAATCTGCAAAAAATACAGATCAGATGTGGACAGAAATATGGTTGTGTCCATGAGTATTTTGGTGCTTCAAGGCTGACTAAACTCTGCTCCACCTTTTAGGCACGCTATCTTTTAGGCCCCCCCGCCTGTCTGTCGGGGTATATACATTCCAGTACTTGAAAACTGGATGGATCCATGCACTTCAGTAAGGAAAAAGGAATACAAAGGATTCATTTTTGTACTCAGATTGACCTGCTTCCGTTTCCGTGTTTTGTTTTTTTGCTGGACTAGATGGCACAGTCTACCATGCCACTCCTTACAACAAAAAAGACTGAAACGAAACAGAAACCAGATCAAATGGAGTACAAAGATAAATCCTCTTTGCCTCATTGAAGTGAATGGATCAATCTTGTTTTCAAGTATTAAAAAGTACACAAATTGGAGAGCCCAACAGAGGGCTAAAACGCAGTGTGGTCCCTCAAATGAGAAAATAGGATTCTTTTTTTTTTGTACCCATGGTGAAGAATCTCCATATTAACTAGCACTACTTTTAATTAAATAATGCCTTATGAAGGACATATAAGAAAATATTATGTGACTGACATTAAAATCAAGAGGTAAACTTGGATCTAAATAAGAATTGAGGCCAAGGCTTGGCTCCAATAATTATTGCTATAAATCGCATACATCCTGCTGCTTGTACAAAAAACGCAGAAAGACTTGGGGCAGATTTACCAATCTTAGAAATGATGTAAACTTGGCCTGTCTGGATGTGCACCAGACCAATCACAGGGGGTCGGGCTGGATGAGACACCTTTTGTCTAATGCTATACCAACTATTGGTTGGCTTTCTTTGGTATAATGTCGCATCTTAGACCTCGCCCCTTTACAGTGAAGTCCCACCCCTTTTCAAGAGTGAAAAAATTAGAGAAAGCCATTCTCTTGAGATAGATTCAAGGCACAAACACGTTCGTAAATCTGGCCTTTGTGCCTCCAATATTGTAGCCGACAGGGAACGATCTATTGTCAATGATTTTTTTTTTATTATTAATGATCGTTTTGTACAAAAAAGTGTAAATGTATATACCGCTAATTCATGTGTTTTTTTTATTTTTTATTTCTTCACAGGTACGATGCCTTCTTGTGTTGTACAGGGCTGTTTTTCCGGAGGAAGGAGAAAAGAGGAAGGGGTCATTTTGCATGTATTCCCAAAAGAGAGGGAGATGATAAAAAGATGGCTTATAGAGACAGGGCAAGACTTTGGGGATATTGAAGCCTTTACAGACAAAATTATTGAAGGAAAAAAATATGACACATACAGAATGTGCTCTAAACACTTCAGAGAATATTGCTACACACAGTCTGATGGTTTCCGCAAATGTTTGCGTAAAGATGCTATACCAACTATCTTTGATCTCCCGACAACCTCAAATGAAACTTGCATCCTCTTACCATCAGGCAAGCGGAAAAGACTTGATGACGAACATGATTCATTTATGGAGTACCAGTTTACTCATGGAGAGATTTGCCCCACGTGTGGGCATGTCTTTGAAGAAAAGCCAAAGACAGAAGACAAAGGTATAGTAACTGAACCTATGGGAAGAAAACTGCGCTCAACGCAAACTGATCCAAAATGGGGAAAGAGAACCATGTCAACTGAAACAAAGATTAAAAAATACCACAAAAAAATCCAGTGTAGGCGACTTTCTGAAAAGAAATTAAAGTCCTTGTCTCTCCTTAGCTCTTCTGCTAAACATCAGTTGATTGGGACAATAACGGACAGTGATGACAGTTTTGACAGTGATAATGAGAGTAAAAGCAGCGGGGGCAGCCCACAACATGAATTTGAGTCCACTTTTCAGCTTCCTTTAGCTCCCCGTAATGAGCCCTCAAAAATGGAAGTAACACATACTGATAGACTCGATCTAAAACTCCGCACAGAAGAGACGCACTCCATATGCAGAGATCCCGTAAAAGACCGCAAATTTCTCGTTTTTGAAAGCTGTCTAGATGAACTAATCCTGTCAATTCCATGCAGAGGAGAGCAAGGCTGTGATCGACCGATTGTTAAAATTTGGAAAGAAGTAAATGGTACTTTAATAACTGTTCATGTTTCTTGTGGTAATCACAGCTATAAACTGTGGGAAAGCCAACCGCGAACTGGAGGAATACCGGTGGGCAATCTCTTAGTGTCGTCTGCTATTCTGTTCAGTGGATTAACCTTTGTGAAGGTCAGACACCTTTTCTATATTTTGGGACTTCTATGTATAGATAAGGCAACACACCTAAAAAATCAAGTTTACCATCTCTTTCCTACTATCAGTTCCCAGTGGAATTTAGAACAAACTGCGATCATAGACAACCTGAAGAAAAGTCCACTTTGCCTGGCTGGGGATGGCCAGTGCGATCGTCTGGGGCACTTGACAAAGCATGGCATCTATACGCTGATTGACATCAACAGCAAGAGGGTTGTATCTTTCCACATTGAACAACTTTCTGCTGGAACTTCTTATTTTGGTCTAAAAACAGAAGCTTGCAAGCAGGCTCTAAGGAATCTTGCTAAAAAGCAGTTAAACATAAAAATTGTATGCACGGAAAGAAAACTAAGCCTTCGTAAAATGATGAAGGCACACTTTCCATCGATTATACATCAGTATGATATCTGGCAACTGTCTAAATCCATTGGCAACAAATTGATCAAGGTTAGTAGAAAACAAGATTGTGAAGAACTAGCCAAGTGGGTCACTGCCGTTAGGGAGCACCTGTGGTGGAGTGCAAGTACGTGCAATGAGGACCGTTCTCTTCTAATTGAGAAATGGAACTCCATCTTATTCCACATTGTTAACAAACATTCATGGGAAGGGAGCGACACTTACAGTTGCTGTAGCCATGAACCAGTGGTTACCTCTAAGTTTGGTCCAAAGAAATGGCTTGAGCAAGATACCATAGTTCACAATGAACTAATAGAAGCTGTGTTGGACCGGAACCTAAAAAAAGACCTACAGCAAATGTCCTATTTCTCTCATGCCAGGGAGTTTGATGTCTTCCGCAGTGCCATTCGGAAATATCGATCCAAGAAGAAACACCTCGTAACGGATGGCATAACCGCACGCACACAACTAGCCGCACTATATCACAACCACAATGTACACCTTGTCCAGCAACAGGCCCGAACGGCTTCAGAGATCTATTCGCTAGGAAAAACGCGTTTCAAAGCTCAGAGACAAAAGATTATTGGCGCATTATATAAGCCTTCAACCCAAGATTTTCTGTTTCCAATAATGTCAGAGCTTATCAAGATGGCCCCTAAACATCGGGATATTAATCGGGAACCTAAAAGGAGAATAAGGTACTGAGAAGGTCGAGGATGCTGACTGAGGCTTTGAAGATCTTTCTAATATCAACACTGGTTTCCATATTGCCACTGTGACTGTTTTTAGAAGACCAAAAAAATGTTTTGGTTTTAGAATAAAAAATTTAAACAAAGCAAAGCACTTACATTTGATGGGTTGAATATACAGCATTAGGGTCTTATTTCTATTTTTTTTTATAAAAAGTACATCTGAGTAACTTGACTTTTTTTTTTTATATATATATTAATAAACTTATATTAAAAATATAGCATGTTTTCATGCCAATTTATAATTTTATTTTATTTTTTCGTGTCATTCTAAGGCCCAATGCACACAACCATATCTGTTTTGCAGTCTGAAAATTGCAAATCCGCAAAATACGGACGCAGTCCATGTTGCATCCGCATTTTTATTTTTTTGTGGGCCCATTTGTGTCAGTGGGTCCGTGGTCTAAATCTGTGACCAAGTATAGGACATATTCTATCTTTTTGTGGCATAGACATGCGGATGTGAAAAGAAGACTTATTATCCGAGTGCTTTAAATTCCGCAAAAAGATACTGTCTGCAAATTGCGGATAGCACAGAGATCGCATACATAGACCGCAAACCGGACATGTTGTGTGCATGAGGCCTAAGGCTTTGTTCAGTCCCTGGATCTGAACAGTACCCCCTCCACTGGATTTTTTTATTTTTTTAACACCATGTGTGAACAAGGGTTTTACAATGCACTTCACATATATTGAATCTGCACTTATTTTGGGCTTCTGCTGTTTTGAAACGTAGCTGTAGTGTTTGATAGACTTCATGAATGGTTATACTGATGTATCAGGAGTCTTATGAGGTAGAGGTTTGGCTGCTCATCACTAAAACAAGGGGACAGAAACTCAGCTGAGCTGTGTCCATTCTTGTTCCACTCTCCAAACAGGCGGTGTAAAGATTCATAGAAGAAGTAGAATTGAGCTCAGCCAAGTTCTTCAACGCTCTCGATTTAGAGATTGATGGGGGCTCCCAGCAGCTGGACCCCCTCTTCTGACGTGTCTGATTAAGTTTGTTAAAATGCTACCCTTCAGCCCCTTAAAGGGGTTGTCTCATCTCGCCGTTACTAAAGTGAGATGAGACGCAACCTCGACCACCAGTTGGACAGGAAACAGCAGAGCAAGCCGACGTTCAGTTTACCGATTGGCTGGTGATTGGGACATGGTGAGATGAGACAACCCCTTTAACACGCAATGACATACAGGTACATCATTTGTGTTAAGGCTATGTATGTAGCGGGCCCCCCAAATATAGAAATATTACAAATTCAATCCAAGTTCTGTAGACAGGGGTGTGAGAATATGGAAATGCAAAGAAAATTTGTATTTATTTCAAAGCTTTTTTTTTTTTTTTAAAGTAGCAAAACATAATAAAAACATAAATTTGGTATTGCTGTAGTTGTACTGACCACCAGAATAAGGGCTCATGCACATGACCGTAGCCTGTTTTGCGGATCCACAAAAAAACGGAACGGACACTGAAAAAAAAATACTGCTATGGCTCCCCCTGTTTTATGATAGTCAGTTGCTTTTTGCACAGGTCTTTTATAATGTAACTACATGATTATGTGAGTACAGTACATCGAGATGCGGCAGACGCACGGACCGTGCACAGTTGTGTGAATCACACATGTAATTTTTAGCATATATTGAACACCATAATAAAACCCCAAAAAACGTGGCAGAATGGGTGTGTGTTTCAGTTTCACTTGACAATCTTTTTCCATTTTCAATACAAGATCTAGTAAATTAAATGGTGCCATAGAAATAATACAACTTGTCCTGCAAAAAATAAGTCCTGATATGGCTATATGAAAGAAAAACTTAAACAAAAAAAAAACTGTGTGCTTCTATGAAAGAGGGGGGAGGAAAAAATGAAAATCCAAAAACCTTAAATAATTGGGCCTTTCCTTAACCACCTCAGCTCCCCTAGCTTAACCACCTCAGCCCCCCTAGCTTAAACGCCCTTAATGACCAGGCCACTTTTTACACTTCTGCACTACACTACTTTCACCGTTTATTGCTCGGTCATGCAACTTACCACCCAAATGAATTTTACCTCCTTTTCTTCTCACTAATAGAGCTTTCATTTGGTGGTATTTCATTGCTGCTGACATTTTTACTTTTTCTGGTATTAATTGAAATTTACCGATTTTATTTGCAAATAAATGACATTTTTCACTTTCAGTTGTAAAATTAAAAAAAAAAAAAATACATCCATATATAAATTTTTCTCTAAATTTATTGTTCTACATGTCTTTGATTAAAAAAAATGTTGGGGTAAAAAAAAAAGGGTTTGTGTAAAAGTTATACCGTTTACAAACTATGGTACAAAAATGTGAATTTCTGCTTTTTGAAGCAGCTCTGACTTTCTGAGCACCTGTCGTGTTTCCTGAGGTTCTACAATGCCCAGACAGTAGAAAAACCCCACAAATGGCCCCATTTCGGAAAGTAGACACCCCAAGGTATTCCGTGAGGGGCATGGCGAGTTCCTAGAATTTTTTATTTTTTGTCACAAGTTAGCGGAAAATGATTATTTTTTATTTTTTTTCCCTTACAAAGTCTCATATTCCACTAACTTTTGCCAAAAAAATAAAAACTTCCATGAACTCACTATGCCCATCAAGAAATACCTTGGGGTGTCTTCTTTCCAAAATGGGGTCTCTTGTGGGGTAGTTATACTGCCCTGGCCTTTTAGGGGCCCTAATGTGTGAGAAGTAGTTTGAAATGTGTAAAAAATGCCCTGTGAAATCCAAAAGGTGCTCTTTGGAATGTGGGCCCATTTGCCCACCTAGGCTGCAAAAAAGTGTCACACATCTGGTATCGCCGTACTCGGAAGAAGTAGGGCAATGTGTTTTGGGGTGTCTTTTTACATATACCCATGCTGGGTGAGAGAAATATCTCGGCAAAAGACAACTTTTCCCATTTTTTTTTTTTATACAAAGTTGGCATTTGACCAAGATATTTCTCACCCAGCATGGGTATATGTAAAATGACACCCCAAAACACATTGCCCAACTTCTCCTGAGTACAGCGATACCACATGTGTGACACTTTTTTGCAGCCTAGATGCGCAAAGGGGCCCACATTCCTTTTAGGAGGGCATTTTTAGACATTTGGATTCCAGACTTCTTCTTCTCACGCTTTAGGGCCCCTAAAATGCCAGGGCAGTATAAATACCCCACATGTGACCCCATTTTGGAAAGAAGACACCCCAAGGTATTCAATGAGGGGCATGGCGAGTTCATAGAATTTTTTTATTTTTTTTTTGCCACAAGTTAGCGGAAATTATTATTTTTTTTTCTCACAGTCTCCCTTTCCGCTAACTTGGGACAAAAATTTCAATCTTTCATGGACTCAATATGCCCCTCAGCGAATACCTTGGGGTGTCTTCTTTCCAAAATGGGGTCATTTGTGGGGTGTTTGCACTGCCCTGGCATTTGAGGGTCTCCACAATCATTACATGTATGGCCAGCATTAGGAGTTTCTGCTATTGATAATATTTATTTTTTCCGTTCAGCCTCTGGGCTGAAAGAAAAAAATGAACGGCACAGATTTCTTTATTCGCATCGATCAATGTGGATGAAAAAATCTCTGCCAAAAAAAGAGGGGAAAGGCATCTGCCAGGACATAAGAGCTCCGCCCAACATCCAAACCCACTTAGCCCTTATGCCCTGGCAAACCCGATTTCTCCATTCACATCAATCGATGTAGATGAATAAATCATTGCCGGGATTTTTTTTTATATACAAAGTGTTTGCCAAAGTATATGAACACCACCTCCCCCTCAGCTCATAAGCCTCGGCAAATGTATCTTTTACTGCAGAGGAGAAATCTCGTCTTGCAGTGCCGCATACACCGACTTTTGTGTAATCTGACAGCAGCGCAATGCTTCTGTCAGAATGCACATCAGTGCTGCAGCTAGTCGATCGGTTGGTCCACCTGGAAGGTAAAAAAAAAAAAAAAAAAAAAAAAAAAACCAGGCTGCAACGCAATAAATTTATTAACTTTATAATAACATTTGAACGGAACATATAAACTTTATTTAACTTTTTGAACAGAACATTAACTTTTTTGCTTACTGGTGATTTTTTTTTTTTTACCTTTTTATAGGACAAACCTCTCCTTCCCCATGGGACAATGTGCAAAGCGCAAATCGCCCAAAGATGTGGCGAAGTACATTATGCACTTTGTCCCAGGTGAAAGGAGAGGTGTGCAGCAGCTGTGAGTGAAAAGCAATCCCTATGCTAAGTCTACCTGTGTGTGGTACTTCCGGAAACACTCCCCAAAGCATAGGGCAGGGTGGTCAGGGCAGTCAGGACACAAATAGCGGGTGTCACGCCTTATTCCACTCCTGCTACAGACGCAACATTTTTTTCGGGGTGGCGGTCGGTTTGAGGTACCAGCAACGACACTGGGGAAATGTCGCTCGTGTAGACGGCTCACTACACTGGTGGATGGGGCCACGGAACCTTCTGGATACAGGAGGTTCTCGATGATCTCTTCCTGAAATTTGAGGAAGGATCGTGTTCTCCCAGCCTTACTATAGAGAACAAAACTATTATATACAGCCAATTGAATCAAATATACAGACACTTTCTTATACCAGCGTCTGGTCCTGCGGGAAAGTAGATAAGGAGCCAATATCTGGTCATTGAAGTCCACCCCTCCCATGAGCAAATTATAGTCGTGGACTGGAGGGGCTTTTCAATGACACTGGTTGCTCGTTCAATTTGGATTGTCGTGTCTGCGTGAATGGAGGAGAGCATGTAAACGTCACTCTTGTCTCTCCATTTCACCGCGAGCAGTTCTTTGTTACACAAGGCAGCCCTCTCCCCCCTTGCAAGACGGGTGGTAACGAGACGTTAGGGGAAGCCCCGGCGACTAGGTCGCGCGGTGCCACAGCAGCCAATCTGTTCTAGAAACAAATGCCTCGAGGGGCACACTTGTGTAGAAATTGTCCACATAAAGATGGTACACCTTGCCAAATAAGGGTGACACCAAGTCCCAGACTGTCTTCCCACTGCTCCCCAGGTAGTCAGGGCAACCGACCGGCTCCAGGGTCTGATCTTTACCCTCATAGATCTGAAATTTGTGGGTATAGCCTGTGGCCCTTTCACAGAGCTTATACAATTTGACCCCATACCGGGCGCGCTTGCTTGGGATGTATTGTTTGAAGCTAAGGCGCCTGGTAAAATGTATAAGGGACTCGTCTACGCAGATGTTTTGCTCAGGGGTATACAAATCTTCAAATTTGGTGTTGAATACTGGTCTATGAGGGGCCGAGTTTTGTGGAGCTGGTCAAAAGCTGGGTGGCCTCTGGGACGAGAGGTGCTGTTGTAGCTAAAGTGCAGGAAACGCAGGATGGTCTCAAATCGTGTCCTGGACATGGCAGCAGAGAACATGGGCATGTGATGAATTGGGTTCGTGGACCAATATGACCGCAATTCATGCTTTTTGGTTAAGCCCATGTTGAGGAGAAGGCCCAGAAAAATTTTAAATTCGGAAACTTGGACGGGTTTTCACCGGAAAGACTGGGCATAAGAGCTTCCCGGGTTGGCGGCTATAAATTCAGTGGCATATCGGTTTGTTTCTGCCACAACTAAGTTCAAGAGCTCCGCAGTCAAGAACAGCTCAAAAAACCCCAGTGCTGAACCGATCTGAGCTGTCTCAACCCGAACTCCAGACTGGGCGGTGAAAGGGGGAACTACAGGTGCGGCTGAAGTTGGGGACTGCCAATCAGGGTTTGCCAGCACCTCAGGGACTCTAGGGGCTCTACGGGCCTGTCCGTGCGGTGGCTTCAACGGGGTAACTATTGCATGTGCCACCGTACCAGCTTAAACTGCCCTTCTGGTGCTCGCCACTTCACCATGTTCTACGGCAATGCTGGTACTAGGGCCAGGATGGGCTGCGCTGCTGGTGTATGCCTCACCACGTAATCCGACAGCGCCAGCCCCACTATGCTGCCCTTGAAGTGGATTTTGTGCAACCTGTGGTGTAGCAACACGGGGCCGGGTACGCCTGGTGGTATCAGGGACCTCAACCTCCTCGTCCGAACTTTGGGTCAGACTGCCACTGCTTTCTACAGGTTCATATTCTGACCTGCTGGATTCGTCAGATGAGGGTTCCCATTCCTCATCCGACTGGGTCAGAATCCTGTAGGCCTCTTCAGAAGAATACCCCTTGTTTGCCATTTGGTCAACTAAATTTAGGGGGTATTCCCTGAGACTACCCAAGAAAAAAAGCAAGCCTGTCTTACAAATGGGAGGCTAGCGAAGTACCGGAGGCCGCTGCGATTGATAAAAAAATATCAAAACTGATTTTTTTATCGCCGCAGCGCTTGTAAAGTGATTGTGCAGTGATCAAAAAATATATATAATTTTGTCACGGCGGCGGGGCGGGCGTGGGTGAACGCACGAGTGGGCGACCGATCAGGCCTGATCGGGCAAACACTGCATTTTGGGTGGAGGGTGAGCTAAGGTGACACTAATACTATTGCGGATGCAATGCGTTTTTCACTGAAGCCCCATTCACTTCTATGGGGCCAGGGCTGCGTGAAAAACGCAGAATATAGAACATGCTGCGATTTTCACGCAGAACTGATGCGTTAAAAAACGCCCATCTACACAGACCCCTCAAAATGAATGGGTCAGGATGCAGTGCGGGTGCTATGCGTTCACGTCAAACATTAGGGGGCATTATTAGGCTGCATTCACACAGCATTTTAACATATCTTTGATGTGAATGCTGCCGTATAACGCATAGTTTCCAGCCTCTCCCGTTGCTTAGCCGTAGGTCTGTGACATTCTAGCATCCTGCTGACAATTTGGAATGATATATAAAGCCATAGCCTGTTGGCTGGCAGTAAGGCTACTTTCACACTAGCGTTCGGGGCTCCGCTTGTGAGTTCCGTTTGAAGGGGCTCACAAGCGGCCCCGAACGGATCCGTCCAGCCCTAATGCATTCTGAGTGGATGCGGATCCGCTCAGAATGCATCAGTCTGGCTCCGTTTGTCCTCCGCTCAGCAGGCGGACACCTGAACGCAGCTTGCAGCGTTCAGGTGTCCGCCTGGCCGTGCGGAGGCAAACGGATCCGTCCAGACTTACAATGTAAGTCAATGGGGACGGATCCGTTTGAAGTTGACACAGTATGGCTCAATTTTCAAACGGATCCGTCTCCAAATTTTTATTTTTTATTTTTTTGTTCATGGTAATGCAAACGGATCCGTTCTGAACGGATCTAAGCGTTTGCATTATAGGTGCGGATCCGTCTGGGCACATACCAGACGGATCCGACCTAAACGCAGGTGTGAAAGTAGCCGCTACTTTCACACTAGCGTTCGGGTGTCCGCTCGTGCGCTCCGTTTGAAGGGGCTCACGAGCGGTCCCGAATGCATCCGTCTGGCCCCAATGCATTCTCAGTGGAGGCGGATCCACTGAGAATGCATCCGCCTGCCAGCGTTCAGCCTCCGCTCCGCTCAGTGAGCGGACACCTGAACGCTGCTTGCAGCGTTCGGGTGTCCGCCTGGCCGTGCGGAGGCGAGCGGATCCGTCCAGACTTACAATGTAAGTCAATGGGGGCGGATCCGCTTGAAGATGACACTATATGGCTCAATCTTCAAGCGGATCCGTTCCCCATTGACTTTCAATGTAAAGTCTGAACGGATCCGCTCAGACAACTTTCACACTTAGAAAATTTTCTAAGTTTTAATGCAGACGCATCCGTTCTGAACGGATGCGAACGTCTGCATTATCGGAGCGGATCCGTCTGATGAAACATCAGACGGATCCGCTCCGAACGCTAGTGTGAAAGTAGCCTAAGGTGTGCATCCATACATGTGCATGATCACTACAAAATGCATGCACACGTATGCTCACTACACCCGGGATCAGCAGTCTTCGGCACGACGGGTGTGGTGAAACTACGCATCCCAGCATGCACTCTTGCTTCACTGTTCTCAGAACTCCCATAGAAGAGAATAGAGCATGCTGGGAGTTGTAGTTTCACAACAGCTGGAGTTCCGGAGGTTGCTGGCCCCTGCACTACACCCTATAGACAGTAAATGTATGCACATATCCACATGATTAGCATATATTCATGGACACATAAATGGATAATGGACACCTAGCCTCTCCTCATCCACTTATGCGCTCCTTAGCGCACGGTCCCTCAGGCAAACACGGGGTACGTTCAGACTGAGATTTTGAAGCTGAAAATAAATCGGCTGCGGTTTCTACCACAGTTGTTGCCTTTGAATGCCGCGGCCATGCTTGTAGCTTACCTCCATTGAAGGGAGCTAAACCAGAAGCGGACACCCATCACGGCTTCAAGTGGCGTCCTTCTGGTCATGTCTCTTCTTGGTGCGCTCACGCTTTACCTGTGAACTGCAATGCTGCCTCCCATTGAAAACAAGGGAAGGAAGAGACCCCACACAGCTGGCCGCTGGAATTTTGGCACTGTGTCTGCCATAGTTCCGCCTTCAAATTCCACTGTGTGAACAGGCCGCAAAAGGAGGAGTAGCAAAGGTTGCGCCGTCTGGTCAGAGCAGTGTGAGTACAGAGCTGCAAGTCATTAGGTTTCTTGTGTGCAGTGCAGAGAAAATCCACTAGGTGACTGAAGGTCCTTTTCCATGGGCCAAAGCTTGTTCAGGGGATCAGCATCACTTTCATGCAGGGCAATTATCAGGAGCAAGCATTCATATGATCATTTCCCCCTTGGAATCGAACCTGAAATGTTCTTTTACAGTAGAAATTGATTTATGAAGTTATTATGCAAAGTCTTGTGAGACTTTGCGAAGTAATAACCTCGGGTCATAGGAGCCAATACATTCTAATACTGTACGGAGTGCTCACTCCATACAGTATTCAAACGAAGTATTATGCGAATTGACTTCGGATGTTTCATCCGAAGTCGATTCGTTCATCCCTAGTCATCTGTATCAGGTAAGTTGGGATCCAACTCCCAGCACCCCCACCGATCAGCTGTGTGAAGAGGCTCTGGTGAGTGCTGTGTTTTCCTCAGATCTTACCAAGCACAGCGCTGTCCATTGTATAGTGGCTGTGCTTGGTATTGCAGCCAAGGTCCATTGACTTGAATTGAACGGAGATGCACCTGGGCCATGTGACCAATGAACGTGACATCACTGGCCTAGGAAGAGGCAGCAGTGCTCACCGAAGCGCTTGGTCTCTTCAAACAGCTGATCGATAGGACATTAATATCAATGTCTCAGACAACCCCTTTCGGCAAGGGCTAAACGCCGACACTGATTGCGTGACACCTGTCTCGGCCAGGATCGCTGAGTAGCGATGATCCCATGGAAATGAATGGGATCACTGTGGCAGTCGCAAGAAAGCCAACACTGCTGCGGCAATCTCATTCATTTCTATGGGATCACCGCTGCTCAGTGATCCTGGCCGCGACCAATGTCGCCCTCGCCTTAACCCTTTCGCTACCAGCGCCATATATGTACGGCGCTGGAGCGATGGGTTAACATGGTGCCAGTTCGCACGTGCAGCAAGTGTGATCACGCCATCTAAAAGCCAACGGTAATGTGAACAAGCCCTAAGAAAAATAATCGCACAGAATAAAAAAAATAAAAAATAAATAGCGAGTCTTGTAGCCTCAAACACGAGCTACGAAACCATAAAAAAAAAATATATAAAAATTTTAATCACCCACACTCCAAAATGGTATCTACTCCTAAACTACAGATTGCCCCCGCAAAAAATGAGCCCCCACACAGCTCAGTAGATAGAACTATAAAAAAAAGTTATGGGGTCAGAATATGGTGATGTAAAAAAATATTTTTTTTTTTGAAAGTTTTGATCTATTTTTGCACTATTTAGACATAAAAAAAACCTATACACAAATTATCGTTGTAATTGTACTGACCCAGAGAATAAAGGGCACAGGTCAGTTTTGCCGCAAAGGGAACGCCATAGGGACAAAACCCGTAAATTGCATTTTTTTTTGCTTCCCTCTACATTGTATGCCATATTAAATGGTAGCATTAGAAAGTACAACTTGTCCTGCCAAAAATATGCCCTAATATAGTATGTGATATGGTATTGGGAAGAAAAATTAAAATGCAAAAACAAACAACATCCGGTATCCAAGGGGTTAAGGAGAATCTGTGTTTTTTTTAAAGTAAATTATCGTATATTCACCGTGAAATAATTCTGACACCTATATTGTGTTGATTCTCTGTTATTCCTACTAGAAATTTAAGAATAAGGCCGGACACGACTGTATGTATTTTGCGGTCTGTAAAAAATACGGATGACATCCAAGTGCATACCGTATTTTGCGGAACAGAACAGCTGGCCCCTAATAGAGCAGTACTATCCTGGTCCGTAATGCGGACAATAATAGGACGTGTTCTATTTTTTTGCGGAACGGAAATACGGACATACGGAAACGGAATGCACACAGAGTAACTTCAGTTTTTTTTTTACGGACCTATTGAAGTGAATGGTTCCGCATACTGTCCGCAAAAAAATGGAACGGACACGGAAAGAAAATACGTTTGTGTGCATGAGCCCTAAAATTGATAACTCAATGTTGCTATTTAGGGGTGTCGCCCAATGCAGGCTGACCGACCAATCAGTGCGGATTGTGTAGAGACACGTCTCTGTAACAAGGGGCAATGGTAACACTCAGTTGACAGTTTACTCAATGTACCATTCAGAATATAACAACTTTCAGGAAAAATTTAGGGACATACAGTTCTGGCACCCTTTTTTAGGGCTGCACCCCAGCCATGAGGGCACACCCTCCCTCTGTCAAGCACCTGGCGCTACCGACCATGGCATCCAAGTGGCCAGGGATCAGCAACCTTTGGAACTCCAGCTGCTGTGAAACTACAACTTCCATGCTTGGCTGCTCTTACTCCCATAGAAATGAATGAAGCATTCTGGGAGTTGTAGTTTCTGAACAGCTGGAGTGCTGCCCCCCCCCCCCCCCCAAATCAGGATTGCATGTTTTTTTTCTGAATTGCTGCCACTAAGGTGTCTCATGATCTTTGAATGGCTGCTGTAAAAAAATAAAACACTATATTACAGTCATTAAAAGGTTAATTGGTAAAAAATATATATATTTATTTGATCACATTCCCTCCTCTTACATATTTTTTTTTAGGAAATCTGGACATCCCCTTTAAGGGAAGCCCTATGCTGACACTGTGGTTAGCTTTCCACGTCAGTGCTCCCAGTGACAGACATTGTTCGTGCACATGGCGCAGCCTCCCTGCTGTGACAAGCCAGAACTAACACACCCCCTTGGCACAGGGCCACTCCAGGTGGGGGCGGGCTCTACGGTCCGGCCCTTCATCCTGCGGACGTGGAACCCAAAACAAACCCGCCCATTGCTGTGCCTCAAGGGTTAACACTTGCTCCTCCTATTCGGCGGTCTCATTGGACAGCCCGCCGTCACCCTCTCCCCTATCTGGGCTCTGATTGGCTTCGTGGTTTGACACCTCACGCCCCCTCGCCTTTCACTACCTTGCTTCCCGCGCACTGCATTTGCCAACCTCTTCGCCCCGCCCAATCCATCTTCTGCCCCGTGTGATTGGTCTCTTCATGTGTCAGTCATGAGAATGCTCCACCCATACGTTGGGCTTTTCTTTCTAAGGCCACCAAAGCATCAGACGAACTCCTTGCGTCATTATTGGCAGCTTGCCCTTGTCTCCTATTGGCTCTCCGACTTGTCTCACAACTTTTGCCAAGCTTTGATTGGCTGTGGTAGCCGTCGCTCATAAAGGAGGCAGGTTTGCGTTTTGTCCGGCCCTGGCTGCGCCGTTGCTGAGGGGAGGAGGAGGAGGGGCCTCCATCTTTATCTCTTTGTTTCAAACCCTTTAAACTCGTTACTACCGTTTTCAGTTCATGTGTTTATTGGTGCGCTTCCGGGCGGGTAGCCCTTGGTAAGCACCGGAGGAGGTGTGAGCGGTGTCTCAGCGGAAAGGGCAGGCCTCGGGCGGCGGCGGGAGGAGGCGGACACCGGGAGAATGAAGCGGCGGAATGCGGACTGCAGTAAACTTCGGCGCCCGTTAAAACGGAACCGAATTACTGATGGAATCTACGGCAGGTGAGTGTGCACATCCGCTCCCCGGAGCGCCCCGGACGGGTCTGGCAGATGTAGGCCCTAAACGAAGCCTCGGCCTTTCCTAGCCGGGCTGCCTGTCAGTGAGCAGGGGCACATGGGGTGGTAAGCGGGCACCTGCTGGCTGTGCCGGTGTACCTGTAGGCTCCTCGGGTGGGGTGGAATACTCTGCCGAGCTGCCATTGTGCAGACTTTGTTTTGGTGAGCAGTGAGCTGTCATTAGCCGCCTGTCACCTGTCAGTGCACTTGCCCAGCCAGTCATGTGTTCTAGTCATGTCACCCCAATGACCCAGTCCCAGGTGGCCTCTCTGTCCATGTCCCCTTATGCTGCTAGTTATACTATGTTACTACTATGCCATGGCGTTCCCTTCATTCCTTAGCGGGATCCTCCTGTCATCCAATTCCCTATCCGTCCTATTGATATTATTTACTTAGCTTGCCACCATGAAACGCTGTTCGTCACATTACTGACCACCTATGTAGAGGAACATTTCTCAGGACTAGGCTTCCCATAGGCCAGAGGCAGATATCCCTTCATCTCTGGGGGCTGGCAGCTATAACTTTTATGTCAGATTCTGGAGTAAATTCTAGTAAACCCCGGCTGGCTCCTTTGGGAAAGTGACGGGAAGCTCAAAAGTTGCAACATTATGGTGCAAGTATGGCGTGTTCCATAGTTTGCAACTTTTGTTTACCCCACAATAGTGACCCCCCCCCCCCCATAGTTTGTAAGAAAAGATTCAGTATTCTAATTTCATTAAAACTTCTGCTCTTCCCGTACTTAGGAGTAGAGATGAGTAAATCAGTTTGTACATCTTAAAGGGGTTATTCTGGTTATGTGAAGTTATCCCCTGTCTGCGGGATAGGGGGATGACTATTAGATTGGTGGGGGTCCTACCACTGGGACTCCCATGGTTCAAGACCTTGGAATAATGGAGGGGCAGATGGAGCATGGGCACTTCTGTAGAGGAGATCTGCTAATAGCTGAGCGCCATACTCGGCTGTCTCCAGAACTCCCATAAAGATTATTAGAGCGGCAGTTCACATGCACAAACTGCCACTCCGTTCCAAGGGGTACTGGGTATCCATTCCCGTGATCAGTAGGACCCCCACCAATCTTATAATTATCCCTCTGTCCAGAGGAAAAGTTATAACTTTACCTAACTGAAATTTCCCTTTCACGTGTTCTACACCTGAGAGGGGCTTTCCACTCTACAGACGAAGCTGCCCCCATGCCGCTCGTATCTGTGCCACTGCCTGGAAATATGGTGGCACATTGTGCTTGTTCCGCTCCTTGGGGATTGTCAGGGTGAAATGTTTGGCTCTGTCAAGCAAGCGGCAAAGGGGGCAGCTTCGTCTACACGGGGGGGGGGGGGGACAACAGCCCCTCAGGTGTAAGACACATGAACAAATCGATTTGCCCATTTGTACTTGGGGGCTGATGGCTATCCCTGTATGTACAGACATAGGGAGTGCTGTCAGTCGCACCGCCCATTGGACTCCTAAGGATAGAAAGAGCAGGGATGGAAAAGAAGAAATTACACTCTTGAATCCCAGAGAAATGATTGCTCCATCTGCTCAGCTCCTCCTGCTCTATAACATGCTGCCTGCAGGTAAGACCGCATTTTCCTTTGTGACATGTTCTCCTTTTTAGTATGGGTTAAGAGGGCGATTCCGATTTCAGTCCGCAGAACATTGACTATGTGGACGCCCGTGTGCCTCCATTTGTTTTCTGAACCCATTCTCTTGAATGATTGAGTCTCGGTTAGAAAACTGATGAAGGGATTCAGCTACAATGCGATCTGTATTGTAGGACAGGTGTCGCAGTATCGCTGAGCATCCATAGTTAATAAATGGGGTCACGGCGATACCCGCAGGTTTGCTACGACCTCAGAAACACAAAAAATGCAGCAAGATTGGATTTTTTGCTATTTCTATGGTCACGGCAAATGTGTGAGTCGCGCTGCGACCCCCTTTTATTACATTACTGTCACATGACCAAGATCGCCATGAACCCAAACCCAAAAAGTTGTATGCTGCACATTTCTTGGCATGGGCTGAAAAAGTGCTGAGTGATTTGTGCCATTTACTTTAATGGCTGTGTGTGGGTGCAGCCCAGAAAGCACACTGGAATCAGGTCTCACTAGTGGTTAGAAGCACCCATTTATATCGGAGCCACCACTTCTCTTAAGCAAGTGAACTGCTGAATGCCACAGGACTGGGTGCTGAAACTGCTGCCAGGGTTTCTCTTCAGAAGGTTTTGTACGGTGCCTATTGAAATGAATAGGTTGTGCAGTTTGCCAGTGGGAGTAGCTGTTTATGGCGGTCTCAAGCATGGTCCCTCTATAACATTCATATTCCTGGGTACATAGAAAACCGTAGTCCAGTTGGGAAAAGTCTGAATAAATGGGTAATGAAGAATAAAATTCTTCTAATAGTCGAGAGTCTGCTAATCTGGTTCTTGGTTCCTGCTAAGACTGGCAAGATAAGATATGAAATCTCATGTGACTAGGACCAGCAATGACCACTTGTGAGATGCTTGTTGGTGCATTCTCCGCAAGCTTCTTTTTTTTTTTTTTTTTTTTTTTTTTTGGGGGGGAGGGGGTGCTCAGAGCACTGCTTTATCTCTGACTCCCCGTTCCCACTCCCCCTCCAAGTGAGATTTAGGGTGCACTCACACGCTGCAGTTTTTGCCTGGCCAAAACCCAGGGTAGCAGTCAGCCGTCCACTGGATCCCATTATAGTCGATGGTGCCGGTGGGAATTGCGGTCTCGCTATGCCTTATCCAGAGAGCTCTGGCATTCTGTTCTCTGCCAGAACAGCCTGTTGAGAGCACGCTGCACTTGTGAAACTCTGCCCACTGTGGCCACTTCGGTGTATTAGTCAGAAACTTGCATCAGTATTTGTAAGATGTGGAAAGACTGATCCGAATATACAATCGTGAAAGTGTCCTTAGGCCTCTTTCACACTAGTGTGACGGATTAGGTCCGGATGCATTCAGTGAAACTCGCACCATTTTGCAAGTTCAGTCAGTTTTTTCGACGCGGGTTCAATGTGTTTTGATGCGTTTTTCACACGTTTGAAAAAACGGAAGGTTTACAAACTACATCTCCTAGCAACCATCAGTAAAACACATTGCATCCGGACTACATCCAGGTTACCTCCGGATGCAATGTGTTTTTCACTGAAGCGCCATACACTTTTATGGGGCCAGGGCTGCGCGAAAAACACAGAATATAGAACATGCTGCAATTCTCACGTAACGCACAAGTGATGTGTGAAAAAAAAAACGCTCATGTACACCGACCCATTGAAATAAATGGGTCGGGATTCAGTGCGGGTGCTATGGGTTCACATCACAGAAAACTCACTCGTGTGAAAGGGGCCTAAGGCTAGGTTCGCATCTGGTAGAAGACTTTGTCGCAGAATCCAAAATAAAAGTACCGTATACATGCATCATTTTTCAGGCAGAATGGACGGAAACCCAATGGACCCATCATGGTCAGTGGGATCAGTTGGGCGTCCCGCATATGCTGAATGACGCATTTTCCGATTTTTCTGTTTTTAAAACAGAAAACCGGAATTCCGCCACATGTGAACCTAGCCTAAGACTGTCTACCGCCTATTTTTTGTCTTTGGTGAAAGTCCTCGTCATCGACCAAGTATCTTTACCCCAGTTGTATTGAAAAGTGCATTACAATATAATACGGTATATGAAGAAAGAAAAATAATTATATATTTTTTTTTTTTTTGGGGGGGGAATGTATGTAACTGCAGGGGTATACGTATGCTTTTGTCTAGGTTATGTTTTTTTCCCAGATCAGAATGGCCTAGAATATGCAATGAGCTGCAGCAGCTGTGGATTATAAAGGGGCGTTCCCCTCTCCGATATTTAATCGCTGTTTTCTGGAGGACCCCGTTCTGGAGATGTGTGCAGGTTCCTCTGTTGGGATCCGCACCTATTAGACATTTACAGTAGATGTGAAACCCATTTAGAGGTGATGCCACACACAGCATTCTTTTGGCAGTTTCTGGAGCCAAAGCCACAAGTGGGTTGGATGGGAATGAGAAATTTCAAGAAAGCACTGAGGGTTTGACCGTATAGCGCGGCTGTATCGCGTGGCCCTTCTGGTCCTAACTAAACTAATGAGTACCGCACTGTTTAGTTGGTCTGCATTGTTAATGGCCTGCGGGGGACTACGTGGGCATTAGCAACATAGACCAACTAAACGGTGCGGCCCTCATTAGTTTAATTGGGGCCAGCTGCGGGCCGGAAGGGCAGGCATTACCCGACCTCAGCGCCAGGACCACGCTGTGTGGTTGTACTCTATTTCTATTAGAGGGGCAGTTAAGTAGAAACTAACTATTCTTATTTTCAATGTTTGCTCATTCCTCTAAAGCATTTGCACTGCTTACGACTGTCAGGGTTCAGATTAGACTGTAATCTTTCAGTCAGGCTGATCTGTCCAATCCACAGAAAACGACTTGTCCTTCAGTCACTGGACTCTGTTACATGCAGCAATAATTTGTCAAATCTGAACAATTAGATAAAAATTCAAACTATAATCCCTCTAATAAGCTTTATACTTCTTGCTGAATCTCCTTATGGCTTTGGGTCAGAAACCTTGATCAAAAACTAAAAATTGGTGTTTGGACAGTGTTTTTCATCTGTGATGGTGAGCCAAAACCAGGTGCAGGAACAAGTGCAAATCTCTCACCATGCTGAAATATCTGGATTGGATCTGGATCATGCATTCGGCATCAGTATTACCATGCAAGATGATCGCTAACGAGCATTACTACAAATGCTTGTTAAAGATTATCGGACAAAATCTGCCTGTCTAAGGCTACTTTCACACTAG
Organism: Bufo bufo; assembly: GCF_905171765.1. NCBI lineage: Eukaryota > Metazoa > Chordata > Amphibia > Anura > Bufonidae > Bufo > Bufo bufo. Next base: position 351,416,333 of record NC_053391.1, on the reverse strand, counting down.
TGTTCGGGTGTCCGCTCGTGAGCTCCGTTTGAAGGCTCTCACAAGCGGCCCTGAACGGATCCGTCCAGCCCTAATGCATTCTGAATGGATGCGGATCCGCTCAGAATGCATCAGTTTGGCACCGTTTGTCCTCCGCTCCGCTGGCGGACCCCTGAACGCAGCTTGCAGCGTTCGGGTGTCCGCCTGGCCGTGCGGAGGCAAACGGATCCGTCCAGACTTACAATGTAAGTCAATAGGGACGGATCCGTTTGAAGTTGACACAATATAGCTCAATTTTCAAACAGATCCGTCCCCCATTGACTTTCAATGTAAAGTCAAAACGGATCCGTTTGCATTATCATGAACAAAAAAAAATTATTATTATAATTTTTTTTTTTTGTTCATGGTAATGCAAACGGATCCGTTCTGAACGGATCTAAGCGTTTGCATTATAGGTGCGGATCCGTCTGTGCAGATACCAGACGGATCCGCACCAAACGCAGGTGTGAAAGTAGCCTCATACATCCTTTTAGGCTTTGTTCACATACCCGTGACAAGATAGTGTTTCGCCCATTAAGATCTGTTGTTGGTCCTCCTGTTTTTAGCCCTCAGTGTGCCATCCGTTTAGCATGTGCAATGCTAGGAAAAGAACTGACGGAACATGGATGCCATCTGTGTTCTGTCAGTGCTTTTCACTGATCTATAGCGTTCAGTGGGCATGTTTGGTCCACACCACGGACCAGAGTAGTGCATATCTTAAGGATTTTGGTGTGGAAACCTATGAAAATCTGCTCAGAATTTCTGTTCTGAAGCCCGCACCTATGTGCAGTTAGCTTGGGTAACTACACACAATGTAGATTTGTATGCAGAAAATATATATGAAAATTGTAAAACTGCACATAAATCTGCGCTATTTAGTGTGATTTTATGCTATTCTTTTTATTTTTTTGTATTTTCTTTATAACAACCCTAATGAAGTCTATGGTGAAAACCACTGTATACATCAGATGTGAAACTGCACAAGCAGTTGGAATGCGGACATCAAATTCCATACTGCATGTACGAAATCCATACAATCAAACCTGGTGCAAAGGAACACTGGCTTAGGTGCCCCTAGCAACCAGTCGGATTGATCTTTTTATTTTCCAAAGGAGCTGCTGAAAAATGAAAAGAAAAATCTGGTTGGTTGCTAGGGGCAACTAAGTTTTCCCTCCACCCTCCCTCAACCAAGACAGCACTACAGAGAGAGAGGATCCACCCCCAGGGACAGGAAACCTGCAGAATAAAAAGGTGGAGCCTCTCTCTCTCCAACCTGAGTGGTTTCCTGTCCCTGGAGACCTATAGTTTTATTTTCAGGTCAGTACCATTAGTCTGGAAGTCCCAGATATGTTCTGGAGGACTAGGTGATAGACCCCAGCAGATATACTATCACCCAGCAGATTGGTTCTTGCAGCAGGTGTGTGTGCTCCTACAGGGGAGTGAGGCCACGCGATGTCCGGAGTTGAAGGTTCAAAGGATGCAGCTCCAGGAGGGGGTGTTGCATTCCACCACATGTGGCCTAGGCTCTCACCTAGATTCCGATTCTGCTGGTACTCCTGCTTCCCTATATTGCTATATATATCCTCTATATGAGGGTTGGAGACTAATCTTGATTCCCCTGATCTGCTCTTTTTCTTTACATTTATAAGATTGTCCTGATTGAATGCAATGGTGGAGGAAAAGAGGCCTGATCCGGCAGAAGGGGAGATTCTTGTGCCGGTTCTGTTTGGGAATGAGTGGGTAAGTGCCCAACAAGTGATACTGTGTTGATATTTGGTGATTTCTTTATTCTGGACAAGGCCTAAGAAAGTTTTGGCTAAAAGAAAGAATAAAGAATGTGCGTTATGTGGATGTCCCTCATCTTCCTCATATACTAAGAAGCTTTGCCAACAATGTATAGACAAGACCGTAGCGGCGGAATCTCCATGTTTTCGGAAGAATATAAAAACTCATTAGGTCAGAGGTGAAAAGTTCCTTGATATCCTGGAAACGTCAGAAAAGATCTGCGGAAGGCTGGTTATCAGATATGGATTCTACAGTTGATAGTGAGGAAGTGGTGGAAACATACGACTCAGATTTTTCCTCATCCTTTGAAGATTTAGAGGGTAGAGCTTTATTTACTGTAGAAGATACTGACAAATTATTGAAAGCTATTCGTTGTACTCTGGATTTAGAAGATGTTAAAGATGATAAATCTGTAGTCTTTTTAATGTTTGAGGGACTTCAGGAAAGGGGGCATAGATGTTTTAGTTACATAAGTGTTTCGGCCCTCATAAACGGAGTGGAAAAAAAACCTGATTAAAAAATTTGGCGCTTTCCCAAATTTTTTAAAAAGAAAGTGTCCCTTTGAAGAAGAGGCCTCTTCTTTTTGGGATAAAGCGCCAAAGATTGACGTAGCTATATCAAAGATTTCTAAAAAGTCTTCCCTATCTTTCGAAGATATGGTGTTCCTAAGGGACCCGTTAGATAAAAAAAAAGTAGATTCCTGTCTCAAAAACTTGTGGGAAGCAGCGGCTTCCGCGTTTAGACCGAATATTGCGACTACGGTTAAGGCCATATCCATGATTATCTGGTTTTAACGATTAGAATGTCAGATTAGGGATGTGTCCTAGAGAGAAAATTCTAGCCTCCTTGCCCACTTTACAGAAGGCGGCTGATTTAATTGCGGATGCTTTTGTAGATTCAGTCAAACTGGTGGCACAGGCATCCTTCCTTTCCAATTCTGCTCGCAAAGCACTCTGGTTGAAATTGGAAAGGGCTTGATTTGTCTTCAAAGCAAAGATTGTGCAGTATTCCTTGTCAGGGAGAGCTTTTGTTTGGGCCTGATTTAGATTCCCTTTTGGAGAAAGCTGCGGATAGGAAAACCAAATTTCCTGGTCTTTCTTTAGGTTATTCTTCAACCTCCTTTTCCAGATCCAGATGTCCTATTTGTTCCTCCTCTAGATTTCGGGGAAGAGGTCAAAATAGCGACAGAAACCAAAGTTTTAGATCTGAAGGTTTTTTTTTTGGGGGGGGGGGGGGGCAGCAGGAAAATGGGTCTAGGGGCTCATAGGAGAAGGTTTAGGGTTAGATTTTTATTCAAAACCCCCTCAGAAGTTTATGATCACAAAGGCTCAAGGTTCGTCACTAGGAATGTTTGCTATGGAGGTAGAAGTCTTAGAGCTGTTAGAGAAGCAGGTTCTAATTCCAGTTCCAGTGGCAGAACAGAAAAAAGGGGTTCTACTCTCCTCTATTTCTGGTTAAAGAAACCAGACAACTCTTTCCGCACAATTATAAATCTAAAACGGCTAAAGAAACACCTTCTTTTAAGAAAATTCAAGATGGAGACCGTAAAATCAGCAGTTCATCTACTGTATCCCAATTGTTTTATGGCAGTCTTGGATCTGAAAGAAGTGTATGACCACATCCCCATACACCCTTTGCATCAGCAGTTCCTCGGAGTGGCAGTGACTGTCGAAGGAAGTATTCATCACCTTCAGTTTCAGGCGCTTCCGTTGTGCCTCTCTATGGCCCCCAGAATATTTACGAAGGTAATGGCAGAAGTAGCCTCATTTATAAGGAAAGAACATTTTATTCCTGCCTTATTTTGGTGAATTTCTAATTTATAGCAGGGTCTCAACGGGACTGTATGATGGCGTTGCAAAAGGTGACAGGAATTTTGGAAAATTTTAGGCTGGATGATAATTCTAAAATACCGAATTGTGCCGGAAACTCGTCAGGTGTTTTTGGGTCTTCTCTAGGATTCGGTAGTCCAGAGTTTTTCTGACCAAAGAAAAGATATCCTGTGTCCATAAAAAGTTGCAGATGCTGAAATCATCTCAGAGCCTGACATTTTGGAAAGCCATATCAGTCCTAGGGTCACTGACCTCCTGTATTCCAGCGGTAGAATTGGCCCAGTTTCATGCTCGGCAGCTACAGGCAGAGATTCTTCTAGCACTAAAGAGTGGTGGATCTTTGGACTCAAGGATGGTAATTTTAAGGAAAACATTAGAAGATCTGTCCTGGTTGGAAGACAGCACAAATCTAAGTCAGGGGATTCCTTGGAGTTGTTCCGATCCAGTGGTTTTGACGACAGATGCCAGCCCTTGGGGGTGGGGGGCAAATTTTTTTGGACCACATCATTCAAGGACAGTGGTCATCTGTACAGAGAAAATTCTCCTCCAACAGAAAGGAGTTGCTGGCTAGAAGACTGGCCTTGGAGACAGCAATACCCTTTATTTATTTAAAACATGTGAGGATAATGTCGGACAGTCAGCTGTAGCTTACATAAATCATCAGGGGGGAACAAAATCAGTTTCCCTCATGAAAGAAGCAGATCTGTTCCGAAATCTGGAGCGGAAGGTCAGTCATATTTCTGCTCTCCACATAAGAGGCAAGGAGAACTTCCAGGCGGACTTCCTAAACAGTCTTCAGCAGAGACGGGGAGTGGACTCTGTATCATTCAGTTTTTTTGAAGATCTTTTTGCCACCAGAATATTCAGAAAGGTGGAGAGGTTTTGCGCTCTCAACCCAAGAGAATTCCCAGATGGGGTGGATGCTCTTCTTAAGAAATGGGGTTTCCCCTTAGGCTATGCGTTTCCTCACTTACAGCTAATTCCACTAGTTCTCAAAAAGATGAGACGAGGGTGCAAGAATGATTGATGGCCCTCCTCTGGCCGAGAAGGGCATGGTTCTCTCCTGAGGTGCATGTCAATAACAGACCCCTGTATTCTTCTGGAGATCCCGGACCTTCTGATGCAGGGCCCAGTTTGTCATTCAAATGTCAGAGGCCTACACCTTACGGCCTGGAATTTGAAAGATCATTATTGATTAGAGAGGGTTTTTCGGAAGCTCTAGTATCCACCTTACTAAAAAGTAGGAAAGCTGTAACAGTTTCAATCTATGCCAGGGTTTGGGAAAAAATTCTTCGAATTTTTAGGAATCAAGGCAGGTTCTTTGAGACTTTGGTCATTCAGACCCTGGAGTTTCTCCAGAGGGGTTTGTCTCTGAGGTTAGCAAAGAACACTCTAAAGGTTCCCTGTCAGCCCTCTTTGGTCTAACTTTTGCCATTGACCCCTGGGTGGTAGGGTTCTTTAAAACAGTAGATTAAGGCACCCAGGATACCCCCGTGGGATCTAAATCTGGTATTAAATGCTTTGACTAGGCCTTAAGTTAGTCCTATTGGTAGCTTTAACCTCTGCAAGAAGGGTCAGCGAAATTCAGGCTATTTCTATCAATCCTCCCTTTATGTGAATCCTGGATGATAGCGTAGTTCTTAGACCAGATACTTCCTTTTTACCTAAAGTTCCTTCCAAATGCAATAGACTCCAGGATATAGTCCTTCTTCCAACTTTTTGTGATATAAACCCAAAAACCATGAGGAATGAGTTTTCCACTCCCTGGGTGTTAGGAGATGCCTTATACGTTACCTACAGGTAACCGAGGCTTGGAGAAAGTAGTCTGCACTATTCTTTTTTTTTTCTGGCATAAATAAGGGTAAGGTGGCCTCAAAGCGTTCACTAGCCAGATGGATTAGGACAGTTATTTCCCTGGCTTACACATCTTCTGGAAGTTCTTCTTTGTCTGAAAGCACACTCTACTCGTTCAGTTTCTACCTCATGGGCTGAAAGAGCAAATGTTTCTATTGAGCAAATTTGTAAGGCTGCCATGTGATCTTCTACCGTCACTATCTGCTCCAACTGAATTCTGCCTCTGATCTTCTGTTTGGTAAGAAGGTTCTGCAAGTTTTGCCCCCCCCCCCCCCCTCCCATAAGGAAGGGGTATTTTCCTATCGCCCATGACGGCACCACCGGAGAGAGGAGGATCCACCCCCCAGAGACAGAAAACCTGCAGAATAAAATGGGCGGACACTCTCCTCCCCTTCAGTGTGGTTTCCGGTCTCTGATGGGAAGCCTGCAGCGTGTGCATGGTTCCTTCCCTCTGGTGGCTCTCCCCTACTAACCTGCGAGTCCCTGGTAAATTTGGCAGCATCAGGTGGTGCGCTAAGGGCAGGCAGAGGCACAGCTGAGCTCCGGAGGGGGCTGTCAGTGTTCGGGAGCTCTGGAGACGCGGGCAGCATCGCTGTATGCTTCCGGAAGACGAAACGCCGGCTACCAGGGGGAAGAAGAGGAGTGGCTCCGGCCGTGAAGTGCTCCTGAAGTCACGTGACCGGCTTCAGTGCGTCGGCGGTGACATCACCCCCAGGCGCCCTATAAGTAGAGCGCGAGTTTCATCGGCCGGCGTCTTTCTTGTGACCTGGGCTGAACTTCACTTCTGCAGGTATGGAAGAAGACAAGCTTTCTGAGGAGCCTACTGTCCCTCCTGCTCCGGTTAGGCGCAAAAAAGTAGTTTAAAAAAAGAATGAGTGCGCCTTATGCAGAGTTGGGGTTATCTTCTGACTGGGATAAGAAAATGTGCCAGCCCTGTATAGATAAGACGGTGTCTGAGGAATCCCCCTCATTTTACAAGTGCCTGCAAGCATTAGTCCGCTCGGAAGTTAACGCGTCCCAGGCTGCCAAAAGACAGCAAAGACCTAAGCGTAGAGAGTGCACTGGGGAACCCCTTTCGTCGGACGAGGGGGAGGCCCCTTCCTCTGTATTTGGGCCCTCAGATGTTTCATCTCAGACCTCTTCTGGGGAGGAAGAAATGGGGGGGGGGGGGGGGAAATTAAACCTCTTTCTTTAACCCAAAAGATTCAAAATGGAGACTATACGATCAGCGATCAACCTCCTATATCCTCAGTGCTTCATGGCCGTTCTCGACTTAAAAGACGCGTACTACCACGTCCCCATTGCGATAGAACATCAGAGGTTCCTAAGGGTGGCAATCTATCTGAAAGGTCAACTGGAACATTTTTAATTTCAGGCTCTCCCTTTCGGCCTTTCCATGGCCCCGAGGGTGTTCACAAAGCTGGTGGCAGAAATGGCGGCCCACATAAGGGAAAGGGATATTCTCTTTATCCCTTACCTAGACGACTTCTTAATTGTGGGTCAGACAGAAGAAGCCTGCAATTCAGCAGTATCAGAAGTCCGGTCCATTTTAAACAAATTGGGTTGGATAATAAACTAAGAAGTCAAGACCCCATCCAGCAAGAAGGCAGACCTTCCTGGGCTCGTTCAAAACCTGACCAGGAGTCCAGTTACCTCAATAAGAGCAGCGATGTCAGTCCTCGGCTCCCTCACGTCTTGCAGTAAGGTGGGCACAGCTACACTCCAGAGCCTTACAGTGGGAAATCCTGTCCAATTGGAAGGGAAGCAGGTCCTTGGACTCAAAGCTGAAGATCTCAGTCCAGACCCTCTAGAAGCTATCCTGGTGGTTAGATACGGAGAATCTTTCCGGAGTGCCCAGTGGTAGACGGACAGGTTAGTTTGCCTGACCACGGACGCAAGTCCTTGGGGGTGGGGAGCCCACATTCAGGGAACTTCATTCCAGGGTCGTTGGGACCCCTTACAGAGAGTAAAGTCCTCCAATCTAAAAGAGTTGATGGCGGTCGGCCTTGCAATGAGGGAGTCCCTCCCAAAAATAAAGGAAGAAACCTAAGGATTCTTTCGGACAACAGAACTGTAGTCTCCAATTTGAACAAACTGGGAGGGACAAGATGCAGAGCCCTCATGGAAGAAGCTTATGTCATTTTGGGTCTGGCAGAGAGTGTGCACCTCGATCTCAGCAGTTCACATCAGGGGTGTGGAAAACAAACAGGCGGATTTCCTGAGCCGCCATACCCTGTCTCAGGGGGAATGGTCTCTAGACCCTTTCATTTTTCCAGAAAATAGTGGATCTTTGGGGCATCCCAGAGATCGACTTATTTGCTACCCATTCAAACAAGAAGGTGCCAAGATTCTATTCCCTGAACCAAGCGGGATCCCCTTGTGGGATAGATGCCCTAGCACAGGAGTGGAAATTCCGCCTGGCTTATGCCTTTCCCCCTCTTCCCCTGATTCCCCGGGTTTTTCGGAAAATCAGGGAAGAGCGGGCCACAGTAATTCTAATCGCCCCCTTCTGGCCCAGGAGGTCCTGGTTCACGGGGCTCCGGGCCATGTCGGTCTCCGATCCCTGGGTGCTTCCTGCGGTCCAGGGCCTTCTGAGCCAGGGACCAGTAATGCATCCAGCCGTGGACAATTTGCACTAAACGGTCTGGATTTTGAGAGGTGGCTATTAAAAAAAAAAAGGAAGGGTTCTCGGATGCTCTAATCTCTACCCTGCTAAAGAGCAAAAAATTAATTGCAGTAGGGATTTATAGCAGAATTTGGCACAAATTTCAAGATTTTGCCCAAATCCAGTTGAGGGACATTCCTTCAGTTGCTTCTCTGCATACTATCCTTGAGTTCCTTCAGAATGGTCTAGCAATCAGTACCCTGAAAGTTCAGGTCTCTGCCCTGTCCGCTCTGTTTAACCAGAACATAGCCAGAAGCCCTTGGGTTTCCAGATTTTTCAGGGCCATGGAGAGATCTTCTCTAGTTTCGGCTCCGAGGGGCCCCCCCCTGGAGTCTAGAAGTGGTGTTGAAAGCATTATCTGGGCCCCCCTTTGAACCCATTGATTCCACCTCAATTAGGCATCTAACTTTGAAGCTGGCCATTTTGATAGCTTTGACCTCCGCCCGCAGGACTGGTGAGATCCAAGCCATTTCCATCAACCCTCCGTACACTTTAATCTTAGAGGACAAAGTCATTATTCGTCCTGACCCGGCTTTTCTTCCAAAAGTCGCCACCAAATTTCACCGTTCTCAGGAGATTATTCTTCCTACCCTTTTCCAAAATCCTTCCTCGGAGGAAAAAAAATCTCTTCATTGTCTAGATGTCAAGAGAGCCCTTTTGGCCTATTTGTCCTCTACTTCTTCTTATTGGCGGAAGTCTTCTTCACTCTTCCTGCAGTTTCAGGGGAGGAACAAGGGTTCAGCTGCCTCAAAAAGTTCTATCTTGCGGTGGGTCGTTTCTGCCATTTCCTTATCCTACCTAGCCTCGGGGTTGTCTCCTCCAGTTGGTCTGAGGGCTCACTCAACCAGGGCGGTAGCTGCTTCCTGGGCAGAGAGGTCCTCGGTCCCAATCGAGAGAATTTGCGGGGCAGCCATCTGGTCTTCACCTTCCACCTTTTTTTAAGCACTACAGGCTGGACTTGATCTTTTCTGGCGATTCTTCCTTTTGGTAAAGGGGTTCTTCTCTCTACTTCCCACCCTTAGGGATTACTCTAGTAAGTCTCCGGTGGTGCTGTCATGGGCGATAGGAAAAAATGGTATTACTTACCGGTAATTTGATTTTACAGAGCCCATGACAGCACCCTGGTTTTCCCTCCCTGGTGGTCCTTCTATACTGCATGGGTGTTGCAAAAAAAAAAAAAGTTTAATTTCATGTCTAACATATGTTGGCGGGCTTCCTCCGATACTTGGAAAACTCACTGAGAGAGTCCGCTCATTTTATTCTGCAGGTTTCCTGTCTCTGGGGGTCTGATCCTCCTCTCTGGTGGTGCTGTCATGGGCTCTGTAAAAATCAAATTACTGGTAAGTAATACAATTTTTTTTTCTTCTCTGAAATCTCTCTGTGGTGCTGTCATGAAGGGGGGGGGAGGGAAAAATGATGATTACACTCACGGGTAATCAGATTTTCCAGACCCCACGACAGTACCCTTCCTTGTTCCCTCCCTGGTGTTTCGTGGTTCTCTGTTTTTAACCACTTCAGCCCCCAGTGCTTAAACACCCTGAAAGACCAGGCCACTTTTTACACTTCTGACCTACACTACTTTCACCGTTTATTGCTCGGTCATGCAACTTACCACCCAAATGAATTTTACCTCCTTTTCTTCTCACTAATAGAGCTTTCATTTGGTGGTATTTCATTGCTGCTGACATTTTTACTTTTTTTGTTATTAATCGAAATTTAACGATTTTTTTTTTGCAAAAAAATGACATTTTTCACTTTCAGTTGTAAAATTGTGCAAAAAAAACGAGATCCATATAGAAATTTTGCTCTAAATTTATAGTTCTACATGTCTTTGATAAAAAAAAAATGTTTGGGAAAAAAAAATGGTTTGGGTAAAAGTTATAGCGTTTACAAACTATGGTACAAAAATGTGAATTTCCGCTTTTTGAAGCAGCTCTGACTTTCTGAGCACCTGTCATGTTTTCTGAGGTTCTACAATGCCCAGACAGTACAAACACCCCACAAATGACCCCATTTCGGAAAGTACACACCCTAAGGTATTCGCTGATGGGCATAGTGAGTTCATAGAACTTTTTATTTTTTGTCACAAGTTAGCGGAAAATGATGATTTTTTTTTTAATTTTTTTTTTTTCTTACAAAGTCTCATATTCCACTAACTTGTGACAAAAAATAAAAACTTCTATGAACTCACTATGCCCATCACGAAATACCTTGGGGTCTCTTCTTTCCAAAATGGGGTCACTTGTGGGGTAGTTATACTGCCCTGGCATTCTAGGGGCCCAAATGTGTGGTAAGGAGTTTGAAATCAAATTCTGTAAAAAATGACCTGTGAAATCCGAAAGGTGCTCTTTGGAATATGGGCCCCTTTGCCCACCTAGGCTGCAAAAAAGTGTCACACATCTGGTATCTCTGTATTCAGGAGAAGTTGGGGAATGTGTTTTGGGGTGTCATTTTACATATACCCATGCTGGGTGAGAGAAATATCTTGGTCAAATGCCAACTTTGTATAAAAAAATGGGAAAAGTTGTCTTTTGCCAAGATATTTATCTCACCCAGCATGGGTATATGTAAAATGACATCCCAAAACACATTCCCCACCTTCTCCTGAGTACGGCAATACCAGATGTGACACTTTTTTGCAGCCTAGGTGGGCAAAGGGGCCCATATTCCAAAGAGCACCTTTCGGATTTCACAGGTCATTTTTTACAGAATTTGATTTCAAACTCCTTACCACACATTTGGGCCCCTAGAATGCCAGGGCAGTATAACTACCCCACAAGTGACCCCATTTTGGAAAGAAGACACCCCAAGGTATTCCGTGAGGGGCATAGTGAGTTCATGGAAGTTTTTATTTTTTGTCACAAGTTAGTGGAATATGAGACTTTGTATGAAAAAAAAAATAAAAAATCAGTATTTTCCACTAACTTGTGACAAAAAAATAAAAAATTCTAGGAACTCGCCATGCCCCTCACGGAATACCTTGGGGTGTCTTCTTTCCAAAATGGGGTCACTTGTGGGGTAGTTATACTGCCCTGGCATTTTCCAGGGGCCCTAATGTGTGGTAAGTAGGTAAATGACCTGTGAAATCCTAAAGGTGCTCTTTGGAATATGGGCCCCTTTGCCCACCTAGGCTGCAAAAAAGTGTCACACATGTGGTATCGCCGTATTCAGGAGAAGTTGGGGAATGTGTTTTGGGGTGTCATTTTACATATACCCTTGCTGGGTGAGAGAAATATCTTGGCAAAAGACAACTTTTCCCATTTTTTTATACAAAGTTGGCATTTGACCAAGATATTTCTCTCACCCAGCATGGGTATATGTAAAATGACACCCCAAAACACATTCCCCAACTTCTCCTGAGTACGGCGATACCAGATGTGTGACACTTTTTTGCAGCCTAGATGCGCAAAGGTGCCCAAATTCCTTTTAGGAGGGCATTTTTAGACATTTGGATACCAGACTTCTTCTCACGCTTTGGGGCCCCTAGAATGCCAGGGCAGTATAAATACCCCACATGTGACCCCATTTTGGAAAGAAGACACCCCAAGGTATTCAATGAGGGGCATGGCGAGTTCATAGAAATTTTTTTTTTTGGCACAAGTTAGCGGAAATTGATATTTTTAATTTTTTTCTCACAAAGTCTCCCGTTCCGCTAACTTGGGACAAAAATTTCAATCTTTCATGGACTCAATATGCCCCTCACGGAATACCTGGGGGTGTCTTCTTTCCGAAATGGGGTCACATGTGGGGTATTTATACTGCCCTGGCATTCTAGGGGCCCTAAAGCGTGAGAAGAAGTCTGGAATATAAATGTCTAAAAAATTTTACGCATTTGGTTTCCGTGAGGGGTAGGGTGAGTTCATGTGAGATTTTATTTTTTGACACAAGTTAGTGGAATATGAGACTTTGTATGAAAAAAAAAAAAAATAATTCCGCTAACTTGGGCCAAAAAAATGTCTGAATGGAGCCTTACAGAGGGTTGATCAATGACAGGGGGGTGATCAGGGAGTCTATATGGGGTGATAACCACAGTCATTGATCACGCCCGTGTAAGGCTTCATTCAGACGTCCGTATGCGTTTTGCGGATCCGATCCATCTATCAGTGCATCCGTAAAAATCATGCGGACATCTGAATGGAGCTTTACAGGGGGGTGATCAGGGAGTCTATATGGGGTGATCACCACAGTCATTGATCATGCCCCTGTAAGGCTTCATTCAGACGTCCGGATGCGTTTTGCGGATCCGATCCATCTATCAGTGGATCCGTAAAAAATCATGCGGACGTCTGAATGGAGCTTTACAGGGGGGTAATCAATGACAGGGGGGTAATCAATGACAGGGGGGTGATCAGGGAGTCTATATGGGGTGATCAGGGGCTAATAAGGGGTTAATGGGGGGGGGGGGGGTGTAGTGTAGTGTAGTGGTGCTTGGTGCTACTTTACTGAGCTACCTGTGTCCTCTGGTGGTCGATCCATACAAAGGGGACCACCAGAGGACCAGGTAGCAGGTATATTAGACGCTGTTATCAAAACAGCGTCTAATATACCTGTTAGGGGTTAAAAAAAAACACATCTCCAGCCTGCCAGCGAGCGATCGCCGCTGGCAGGCTGGAGATCAACTCTTTTACCTTCCGTTCCTGTGAGCGCGCGCGCCTGTGTGCGCGCGTTCACAGGAAATCTCGCGTCTCGCAAGATTGACGCATATATGCGTGACTCTGCGCAGGGCTGCCACCTCCGGAACGCGATCCTGCGTTAGGCGGTCCGGAGGTGGTTAAGTTGCACGGGGTGTAGCAAAAAAAACAAAAAACACCTAGGTTGGAGTCACTGTCACGCTCTGTAAACCATTGAGGTGGGAGAGAGGCTCCACCTTTTTATTTCTGTAGGTTTCCTGTCCCTGGGGGCGGATCCTCTCTGTGGTGCTGTCGTGGGGTCTGGAAAATCAGATTACCGGTGAGTGTAATAATCATTCTCCTTTCTACCAGTTTTGATAAATCTCCCCAAGTGTGTACACTCCTCACTTAGTTGGTACTGTAGTGGGTCAGTGATTTGAACCAAACGCGCCCATTAAAATCTCTGAAACGCTGACGCAAGACAGATGACAGTGGTTTTCACTGACCATTGGTAGGAGATTTGCAGAGGGCTAAAAAAAACATACGGATTCTTCACAGATGAACCACTGACCATCTTGTCAGACGCCTTCAAGGAAGTGTAAGGCGTCTGTGCTGTTTTTCTGCACCAAAATCAATAAGTTTGAACTTACTTGCATGTAATCCACATCATGTACAGCTGCCCTAACAGGGACCTCTGATCTTAACAGGGTCCTTGGTGAAACAGTTGGTTGGGAACATTTATCTTTTGAGAACGGTGGTCTTGAGCTTTGTTGTGGTGGAAGCTGAAGTGCAGGTTGAATCATATGTAGACTTGGGCTTACATTGCGGCACATTTTCTGTTCCGAGTGTAGAACAAACTGGAGATGCTGAATTCTGTACATGAAGGCCACTAACAGAATCTGCGAACCACAGATGTGAACCTAAGGGTATATTCACACACGAGATTTTTCAGAAATCTATGTGCTTGCTGCCAATTGGAACAGATTTTCAGTTGCAGATATTTTTAGACCTCTATTTTAGATTTCTCCTCCTGTTTCACAGTATGCAGCACTTTTGTATGTGATTGGGGTTGGCCTTGTAGTATTTAGTAGGGAACTGTTTGAATCCCAGTTAGGCCTCATGCACACGTCTGTTGCCGTATTGCGGCCTGCATACAGCGGGTCCGCAATACACAGGCATCGGCCGTGTGCACCCTGCATCACGGATGCGGGCCCATTCACTTGAGTGGGTCCGCAATACGGGAGATGCAGAACGGAAGCACTACGGTGTTTGTCTGTGCCTCCGCACTGCAAAAAAAATAGAATATGTTTATATATATATATATATATATATATATATATATATATATATATATATATATAATTTTTTTTTTTTTATGGTGTGGACGGATCACTGACTCATTCAAGTTGAATGGGTCTCGATCCGTCCCGGCCACCACACGGATGTTGCATGAGGCCTTACTTTGTTCCTTTCCTGGAAGAGCTCCTTTTATTATCTTGTGAGACATGAAAATTCTGCTCGGTAGCAGACTACAGTCAGGCTAAATTTGAATACTGAATGCATGTCAGAACTGCACTATGTGCCAGCACCCTAACAGAGAGCTAGCTTAAAGGGAACCTCTCATTAACTTTATGCTGCCCATACTAACGGCAGCAGAAAGTAGAGACAGGTGAGTTTATTTCAGCGGTTTGTCATTTATAAGTTAGGCTACTTTCACACTAGTGTGTTTAATTCCGCTTTTGAGATACGTCATAGGATCTCAATAGCGGAAGAAAATGCTTCAGTTTTGTCCCCAAACGAAATGCACCAAAATGCATTCCATTACGTTTGGTTGCGTCCCCCATCGTAGACAAACGCTGCGAGCAGCGTTTTTCTGCCCGTGATGTGGTGCAGAGCAAGACGGATCCGTCCTGACACACAATGTAGGTCATTGGGGATTGATACGTTTTCTCTGACACAATAGAAAACAGATCCGTCCCCATTGACTTTCAGTGGTGTTCATGATGGATGCATGAGGATGTATTATGGTAACGGAAGCGTTTTTGCAGATCCATGACGGATCTGCAAAAAACGCTACTGTGAAAGTAGCCTTAAAAGTGGTTGCTGAGAACCAACATCACAATCCTTGCAGATTAGGTCTGTAAGAGTCACAGCCACCTGAGAAGAGTCAAGGTTATTCATAAATTCCTGCTCTCCCTGCCCACCTGCTGATTGACAGTCTTCTACCTAGTTTTCTCTCTAGGAGAGAACTGCCAATCATCAGCAGATGGGCGGGGACAGCAGGAGATTATGGATAACCAGGACTCTTCTCAAGTAGATTTGACTCTTTTCAAGGCCTGGGCTGCAATCATTATGATGCTGGATCTCAGCAACCACTTACTATTAGCTCATGAGTGATACACCGCTGAAATCAGCATTTCTGTCACTATTTTATGCTGCCCTCAGTGAGATCAGCATAAAGTTGATGACAGGTTCCCTTTAACAACAAAATTCACAAGGTGTTTGATCCATGAATCGCCCAATAAATTTACTGGTTTGATTAGAATTGATATTTAAACAGTCCTCCAGTCATGCTGTTCACATTTTGACATCATGTGACCAAGATGACACCTGACAATTTATCAACAATATCTCGCCATTGCGAGGCTTCAAGCAGGATGTTCTCAGACGGAAGTGGCCACTGAGCTTAGAGTGTCATCAGCAGGTTGCAACAGAGATAGAGAGAGACTGGAAAAGTCTGAGACAGGCATAGAAGTGGACATCCTTTGGCCACATCCCACACTGAAGACCGATTAATTGTGAACAATGCCCTGTGGAACTGGATGATGAATGCCACACTACTCCAGGTGCATTTAAGGGAGGTGAGAGGGTGATCTCCCAGACCATTTGAAACCGTTTACAAACAATAGACGACCCTCAAGGGTACCTGACCACACCACCAGGCACAGGCATCATTGTTGTGCATAGGACAGGCAGCATCTATGCTGGACGAGGGACCAGTGGGCCTCAGTCCTGTTCACTGATGAAAGTCCATTCAGGCTGAGCATAAATTATGTCCTTCAACGATGTTGGAGACATCAAGGAGAGCGCTATGCATCAGCCACTGTTGTCACCAGATGAGCCTTTCTTGGTGGTGGTGTTAGTGTGGGCATGTGTGTCTAGTCAATACAGAACTGCTCTACACTTTGTGAATGGTACAATGCCAAGCCCAAAATACTTGAATAACATGAATCCAGTTATTGTGCCTCTGCATGAACAACACAGGCCTCATTTCATCTTCATGGACGCCAATGCGCCAGCTCATCGAGGTCACATCATTAGGGAACAGCTGTTGGAGACTGAGGTACCTCAAATGGAGTGACCTGCACTTTCTCCAGACCTGAATCCCATTGAAAATCTATGGGATCAGCTGTGCAGCGTCTCTTAACTCTTTACTGCAGAACCTTATTGACCTGAGGGCCTCCCTTCAAGAAGAGGCCTCAGGCTGTTAACGTATAATATTTTTTTTGTATATGTTTAAGCGGATGGCAAAAAACATAATGTAAACCCACCCTAAGGCTACTTTCACACTTGCGCTAGCAGGATTTGGCAGGCTGTTTCCCCTAACGCTAACCAATGTGCCGCCAGAAGTCCGCCCCGGTCTCATTCACTATAATGGGGACGGGCCGGAGGTTCGCCCACAGCACAGCAGACATGCAGAGAGGCAGCCGTACAAAAACTGCAGCGTGGGCTAGCGTTAGTATGGATCTGGCAGGCCCTGCCAGACCCTGCTAGTGCAAGTGTGAAAGTAAAATTTTCTCCGAAACGTTTGTTTTCATATTCAGGTAGTTAAATTATTGAACACCCCTCGGATAAATAGCATTGCTGAAAACCACACTGTAAAACGCACGCTGTTTGGAAGTGCGGTGCACTACTTGTAAGGAAAATCTTAAATTACAATCACTACTTGGCTCTTACCATGTACATGTATTTCATTTAATTTTAGATTTTGTGTCAAATTCTGGATGTCGGCAGGCACAGGGAAGATAAAGCCATTTTCAATTTTTTTATATTTTTGCTTTTTTATTTTATCTTATTACTAAATAGCTGTTGGACAGAGCAGATGGTGAGCGCTCAACATGACTGCTCAGCTTGACCATTATTAAAATGCAAACTGGTATGGAAAGCTGTAAATACAACACAGTGCGGTAGATTAATCAAACTGGTGTATAGCAAAACTGGCTTTGTCCATAGCAATTCCTCAGATTTTTCCTTTCATTTTCCAAAGGAGCTCTGAAAAATGAAAGGTGGAATCTGATTGCAATGGACAGCTAAGGCTAGGTTCACATGTCCATCAGGGATGATCCAGCATAAATGCCAGCTTTCAGCCTAACTGCATTTACGCCGATAAGCTGCCTGGTTACCGTCGAACCTTATTACAGTCAATGGGGATCCGGCAATGCGAGATCTGGTGAACTCCATAGAACAGCCTGTTGGAAACTTTCACTGCAGATGTGAACATAGCCTAAGCCAGTTTTCCTTTACTTCTATAATACATAGTAATACCTACAAAAATAGTTATTACTTTACATTTCCCATATGTCTACTTCATGTTAGGATTTTATTTTTTTGGGGATGTTACAAGGCTTAGAAGTTTAGAAGCAAATCTTGAAATTTTTCAGAAATTTTCAAAAAAAACCTTTTCAAGGACCAGTTGAGGTCTGAAGTCACTTTGTGAGGCTTACATAATAGAAACCACCCAAAAATGACCCCATTCTAGAAACTACACCCCCTCAAGGTATTCTAAACTGATTTTACAAACTGTTAACCCTTTAGGTGATCCACAAGAATTAATGGAAAATAGAGATACAATTTCAAAATTTCACTTTTTTAGCAGATTTTCCATTTTAATATATATATATATATATATATATATATAATTATTTATTTTTTCCCAGTTACAAAGCAAGGGTTAACGGCCAAACAAAACTCAATATTTATGGCTTTGATTCTTTAGTTTACAGAAACACCCCATATGTGGTCGTAAACCGCTGTACAGCACACGGCAGGGCGCAGAAGGAAAGGAATGCCATACGGTTTTTGGAAGGCAGACTTTGCTGGACTGTTTTTTTGACACAATGTCACATTTGAAGCCCCCTTGATGCACCCCTAGAGTAGAAACTCCAAAAAAGTGACCCCATTTTAGAAACTACGGGATAGGGTGGCAGTATTGTTGGTACTAGTTTAGGGTACATATGATTTTTGGTTGCTCTATATTACACTTTTTGTGAGGCATGGTAACAAGAAATAGCTGTTTTGGCACAGTTTTATTTTTTATTTACAACATTCATCTGACAGGTTAGATCATGTGGTATTTTTATAGACACGGCAATACCTAATATGTATACTTTTTTTTTTATTTATGTAAGTTTTACACTGATTTCTTTTTTGAAACAAAAAAAATCATGTTTTAGTGTTTCCATTGTCTGAGAGCCATAGTCTTTTCAGTTTTTGGGCGATTATCTTGGGTAGGGTATGATTTTTGCGGGATGAGATGATGGTTTGATTGGCACTATTTTGGAGTGCATATGACTTTTTGATTGCTTGCCATTACACTTTTTGTGATGTAAGGTGACAAAAAATGGCTTATTTAGCACCTTTTTTATGTTTTATTTTTTACGGTGTTCATCTGAGGGGTTAGGTCATGTGATATTTTTATAGAGCCGGTCGATACGGGCGCGCCGATACAAAAAAAATATACACTGTTCAAAAAAATAAAGGGAACACAAAAATAACACATCCTAGATCTGAATTAATTAAATATTCTTCTGAAATACTTTGTTCTTTACATAGTTGACTGTGCTGACAACAAAAATCACACAAAAATAAAAAAATGGAAATCAAATTTTTCAACCCATGGAGGTCTGGATTTGGAGTCACACTCAAAATTAAAGTGGAAAAACACACTACAGGCTGATCCAACTTTGATGTAATGTCCTTAAAACAAGTCAAAATGAGGCTCAGTAGTGTGTGTGGCCTCCACGTGCCTGTATGACCTCCCTACAACGCCTGTGCATGCTCCTGATGAGGTGGCGGACGGTCTCCTGAGGGATCTCCTCCCAGACCTGGACTAAAGCATCTGCCAACTCCTGGACAGTCTGTTGTGCAACGTGACGTTGGTGGATAGAGCGAGACATGATGTCCCAGATGTGCTCAATTGGATTCAGGTCTGGGGAACGGGTGGGCCAGTCCATAACATCAATGCCTTCATCTTGCAGGAACTGCTGACACACTCCCGCCACATGAGGTCTAGCATTGTCTTGCATTAGGAGGAACCCAGGGCCAACCGCACCAGCATATGGTCTCACAAGGGGTCTGAGGATCTCATCTCGGTACCTAATGGCAGTCAGGCTACCACATGGAGGGCTGTGCGGCCCTCCAAAGAAATGCCACCCCACACCATTACTGACCCAATGCCAAACCGGTCATGCTGGAGGATGTTGCAGGCAGCAGAACGTTCTCCATAGCGTCTCCAGACTCTGTCACGTCTGTCACATGTGCTCAGTGTGAACCTGCTTTCATCTGTAAAGAGCACAGGGCTCCAGTGGCGAATTTGCCAATCTTGGTGTTCTCTGGCAAATGCCAAACGTCCTGCACGGTGTTGGGCTGTAAGCACAACCCCCACCTGTGGATGTCGGGCCCTCATATCACCCTCATGGAGTCTGTTTCTGACCGTTTGAGCAGACACATGCACATTTGTGGCCTGCTGGAGGTCATTTTGCAGGGCTCTGTCAGTGTTCCTCCTTGCACAAAGGCGGAGGTAGCGGTCCTGCTGCTGGGTTGTTGCCCTCCTACGGCCTCCTCCACGTCTCCTGATGTACTGGCCTGTCTCCTGGTAGCGCCTCCATGCTCTGGACACTACGCTGACAGACACAGCAAACCTTCTTGCCACAGCTCGCATTGATGTGCCATCCTGGATAAGCTGCACTACCTGAGCCAATTGTGTGGGTTGTAGACTCCGTCTCATGCTACCACTAGAGTGAAAGCACCGCCAGCATTCAAAAGTGACCAAAACATCAGCCAGGAAGTATAGGAACTGAGAAGTAGTCTGTGGTCACCACCTGCAGAACCACTCCTTTATTGGGGGTGTCTTGCTAATTGCCTATAATTTCCACCTGTTGTCTATCCCATTTGCACAACAGCATGTGAAATTGATTGTCACTCAGTGTTGCTTCCTAAGTGGACAGTTTGATTTCACAGAAGTGTGATTGACTTGGAGTTACATTGTGGTGTTTAAGTGTTCCCTTTATTTTTTTGAGCAGTGTGTGTGTATATGTGTGTGTATATGTATGTATGTATGTATATGTGTGTGTGTGTGTGTGTGTGTATATATATATGTATGTATATATATATATATATATATATATATATATCCGCAGCACTCCTTGAAAGATAAAATGTGCTCTTTATTCACACATCAAATATTGACAATGTTTCGGTTCTCTCACAGAACCTTTCTCAAGTCAGGTGAAACATAAAGTGCAGTAGTGCCTGTATAAATACATCATCAGGTTGTTACCAATTAATTCATCAACCAATACAAATAAAGTGCACTCCCCTTTTATAGACATGTTACAATTCATTACTTGACGACATTTGTTCACATAAGCATCAATGCGTCCACTGTCGTACATATATACTGTGTATTTATAACCCTCATATCGCTTATAACTTTCAACAGTGATACATTAAAGTGCATATAACAAAGTGCATAGTGCTCTAAAAACATCTAATACCTTGCTGGAGGTTTTGTGGAGTAGAAGGAGATGGCGTGTTAACTTCTATGGAAGCACGCCGTTCCTCCGCGTCTACTCCTTGTCAGTGCGCATGTGTCTGTCTCTTGCCCCTCCTGTTAGGCGGTACATAACCATTTTACGTCACTAACTGGCGGAGACCATGCGTCATGACGTCCGGCTCCCTTCGATCCCGCGCTCATCACGCACATCACGTGACCGCACGCCCGAGATCCCAGTCGCCAGCGTCACATCACTGATCCCTTCCGCCATTTTACATTAGGGCAAACTTTTGGGCAATGACAAAATCCATCATCTTTCTGACTCTCTATTACTTCCTCTTAGCTACAATGACCCTCCCCGCATAGGTAAAGCGCCTGATTCAAAATCACATGATATCATCTTCCCGTAACAGGTTCTGTGAGAGAACCGAAACGTTGTCAATATTTGATATGTGTGAATAAAGAGCACATTTTATCTTTCAAGGAGTGCTGCGGACCCTTTTTCTTATCTTCCGTCCTGAATCGAGGGACCACCGCCTGCCACCTGTGATACTGCTGAAGGGAGTGCTGCCAGATTTTCTGTGTGTGTGTGTGTGTGTGTGTGTGTGTGTGTGTGTGTGTGTATATACATACATACATACATACATACATACATACATACATACATACATACATACATACATACATACATACGGAAAATCTGGCAGCAGTATCACAGGTGGCAGGCGGTGGTCCCTCGATTCAGGACGGAAGATAAGAAAAAGGGTCCGCAGCACTCCTTGAAAGATAAAATGTGCTCTTTATTCACACATATCAAATATTGACAACGTTTCGGTTCTACAGTGTTAGTGTAAAACTTATATATATATATATATAAGTTTTACACTAACACTGCTTTATTAAAACAAAAAAAAATGCCGTGTTAGTGTGTCCATATTCTGAGCCATATTTTTATATATATATTTTTTTGGGCGATTGTCTCAGGTAGTGGCTCATTTTTTGCGGGTTGAGGTGACTATTAGATTGGTACTATTTTGGTGGGCGTACGCCTTTTTGATCGCTTGCCGTTTTACTTTTTGTGATGTAAGGTGACAAAAAAAATGGTTTATTTAGCACAGTTTTTTTTTTTTTTGTTTTTACGGTGTTCATCTGAGGGGTTAGGTCATGTGATATGTTTATAGAGCCGGTCGATACGGATGCGTATGTCTACTGTGTGTTACTCATACAGCTTCCGGCCTGTGAGATCCAGGGGGCTGGATCTCACAGGCACGTCACAGGAAGGCAGCGGCGATACCTTCCATGCCATCGGGTCCCCTCTACACCCCCATGGGGACGCGATTGCACCTCTGCCGCCCGCAACATAAAAAGCCGCAAACTGCAGGTCTGAATTGACCTGTGGTTTGCGGCGATCGCCGACATTGGGGGGGGGGGAGTGTGTGTGTGTGTGTGTGTGTGTGTGTGTCACAGGTACTTTCTCACTTACGTTTTTATTTTCTGGCACTGAGTTCCGTCAAAAGGGCTCAATGCCAGAAAAGAACTGATCAGTTATATCCCCATGCATTCTGAATGGAGAGCATTCCGTTCAGCATGTCTTCAGTTCAGTCTTTTTGACTGTTCAGGCAAAAGATAAAACCGCAGCATGCTATGGTTTTATCTCCGGACCAAAAAACAGAACACTTGCCTTTTTTCTATAGGAATTAGTGCCGGATCCGTTTAGCCGGATGTCACTGGAAAGACTGATCCGGCATTTCAATGCATTTTTAAGACCGATCAGGATCCTGATCAGGCTTACAAATGCCATCAGTTGGCATACTGCTTGCCGGATCACTCTGCCGCAAGTGTGAAAGTAGCCTTAGTAATGGAATTTTTTTTTTAGGACGTTAGAAGGTTTAGAATTTGAAGTCAACTTTTTTTTAAGGACTAGTTCGGTTCTGAAGTCACTTTGTGGGGCTTACACAATAGAACCGACCCATAAATGACCCCATTTTAGAAATAACGCCCGTCAAACTATTCAAAACTGGTTTTAGAAATGTTGTTAACCCTTTAGGTATTCCACAGGAATGAAAGCAAAATGGAGGTGAAATGTAAAAAATTTTTTGCAGATTTTGCTGGAATGGTCTTTGGGCACCATGTTGCATTTGAAGAGGCCCTGAGGAAACCCCCAAAAAGCGACCACATTTTGTAAACTGCAATACCCAAGGAATTTTAAGAGATGTAGAGAGCACTTCACTCAACAGCTGTTTCATAGAATTTTTAATACTTGGGTGTGAAAATAGAAAAATGTTTGTTTTCAAGAAAATGGTGCTTTAGGCCCAAACTTTCTTTTTCACAAAAGATAACAGGACAATATCCCCCCCCCCCCCCCAAATTTGCTACCCACTTTCTCCTGAATACAGTAACACCCCAATTGTGGTCATAAACTGTTATTTAGACATACGCCAGTGCTCAGAAGGGAAGGAGCGGCATCTGGATTTTCTAACATGAAATTTTCTGTCATGGTTTTTAAGAGCGATAACTTTTTATATTTTTTGTTAAATGAGCTGCGTGAGGGCTTTTTTTTGTAAGAGGCAAGCTGTAGTTTTTCTTGGCACCATTTTGGGGTACATTTGGCCTTCTGGTTGCATTTTATCTCATTTTTCTGGCTATAGTCTTATGTGAAGGCTTTTTTTTTTTTTTTGCGGGATGAGGTGATGTTTTTATTGCTACCATTTTGGGGTACATCCGACTCTTTGATTTAACATGTTTTTGGGGAGGTGAGCTCACAAAAAAAAAAAATCTGTTTTGGCGCAATGTTTATTTTTTTTTAACGGCGTTCACCTGAAGGGGTAGATCATATAATATTATAGAGCTGGTTGTTGCAGACTCGGTGATACCAGACCAGTTGCAGACTCTGATATTTTATTTATTTATTTTTTTACACTGTGATACAAGACCTCTGGGGGACATTTAACTTCATATTTAACTTTTTTCTTTTAAACTATTGATTTCTCCTGTAACTGGGGATGACATAGTAGCCCCAGTCACGGTGAAATACACCCCCCATCAGTGCAGGGCTGATCGTGGTCTATGGAAGACCAGACAGCTCCTGCACTCACCCGACCCCGGCGATCACATGATCACCGGGCCAGGACAGGAAGAGGCAGCTGCCATCTCTGAAAGGACGTTCCAGAACATCCATTCAGAGAGAACCCGACCGCCCAGGACGTTTATAGTCAATGGGTGTTCGGGAAGTTGTTAATAATCAAGGCTCTCAAGTCATCATAAAGAATGCCATATACTAACATATAGCATATAATATATACTATTGAGTGTATTGACCGTCCAGGATAATACAGATTAATGATGACACCATGTGGAGTCTGGCGTTAACAGAAGTGTTTTGGAGCCATCTCCACTCCTTCCTAAGTGCACTTACTAATGTATTGTTGTTGTCCATATTGCCTCCTTTGCTGGCTGGATTCATTTTTATTTCATGGTTATGACCACCCTGCAACCCATTAGTTGTGGTCATGCTTGAACACTATTGGAAAAAGCATTGTCCGATTAGGTGGGAGTGCACATAGGCTAGTGCTTTTTCCTATAGTGTGCAAGCATGAGCACCACTGCTGGATTGCGGGGTTGTTGTAACCATGGAAACGAGCAGTGACTTAGTCGGCGCAGTGAGGAATCCGGCACCAGGAGCTCATCATTCACTCACGGCGCCTGCGCCGAATACAGAAGTGAACATCGCAGGTGCGGGATTTCGGCAGCGATGTGGCGTACCGTGCCATCAATCAAGAGGAGCGGGGCGAGCAGAACAGGGGACCTGGGCGGGATGAAGGGTGAGTAAACTGGGCCTCTAGGTGCTGATTTTACGCCCACATAGCACCTAGAGGCTAATTAGCATATTATAAAAGTGCTTTTTTTTTTTTACCAAAACTGCTGCAGGGAGAAAGGTAAAAAACATACTGTTATGTAGTGCTGACATTAGTGCATCGCTAATGTCAGCTACATAACAGTATTTCTGGTGGTAGATGCCCTTTAAGTATATTAGAAAGCAGCATAATTTACTATTTAGCAAAGGCTGAAAACTTAAAGTACGAAGCATAAAATATCTGACTGGTGTGGGGCTAGTGCAGAGGTAAGAGGGGACACCTGGTTCCTCTAGTCGTCTTCCATTCTGCCTTGTGTTGCAGGAGATTAGCCGGTCCACAGTGTGTAGCCTTTCATAGCATCTGGACCGCTGTGTTCAGAAGCCTTCTCCCGACTCCCATCTATACTGCTCTTGGCAGTCACTTTACTGCTGGCTGTTTCCATTTGCCAAGGAGATAAGGCATGTCAGCAAGTTTTGTATCACTTTTGGATTAATTGAACTACATTTCACATGTAGAATATAAATTGCCTCTATCCGGTTATTTCTGCAGTTCTTTAGATGTTTGGGGACAGTGTTATAGTAATGTGTCCTTTTAATGGATTCAGTTGATTGTTCTTACGATAAATATTATTATTTTTAAATTTTTTTTTGTTTTGTGTGCCATGCCCATCGCAAAGGGGTGGTGTATGTATTTCTCCCCATAGCATCATTTGATGGATGCTCTCTTTTGCGCCAGTGGAAGTTTTTATTTTTTGTGGTTGCAGGCTATTGTTGGCTCTGAATTTCTGTGGTTATTCTCTGGGTGAGAATGATTACAGTGATACCAAATTAATATAGTTTTTCTTGTGTTTAATACTGAAAAAATAATAATTTGAAACTTTTAAAGAAATGTAATTTTCAGCTTTGGGGAATTTGACTTCCACAGATCCCCCTAAGAGCCACCTAATGTGTATAATTGGCTGCAACCTGCGTAAATGTAGCTTTGTTAATTACAAACATTAACTTACAGGTTACTTTACTTAATCACCAAAAAAAATGAATGAAAATAACTTACATATGTATGAAGATCCAAACAACTTTATTGTAAGTATATATAAACAATACATACATATATAATAAAACAGGCAGCACAAGGCGGGACACAGATGAGTAGCAGGACCCAAGGAGAGGCTGGGAGATCGATGCACGGAAAAACAGGGAAAAGAATGCTAGCTGAAAGAGCATACCTCTAAACCTCATAGCAGCAACGCCCCAAACAAAGTGCAAAGGAGGCGATTGTGGAGATTGAGGTTGAAATAAAAAGGACAAAGTATAAACATACCCTGGATGGTGCAGAGATCTCTCGGCCGACTCCTGACCCAACGCCGTTTCGCCAGCAGATCTGGCTTCTTACGGGGATATGGAAACACATAAAAACATCTCCCCTATATAGTGCCCACACAGGTGTGTGGAGGAAAATTTAAATTGCAGGACCTGAATGACGTCAGCACCAATGGAATTGGAGCCCCAGTACCTAAAAGCCAATCAATAGAACCAGAAGCACCTAATGGGGGCAGGACTGAGATGACAGAGCGAGCATGTGAGCAAGCACATGACCGCAGTGTCAGAGGTGCATCATACGACACGCCCTGACCATACCAGGAAAACCAATCAGTAGCCCATGTAGTCATACGGAGGAGGAACCGGGGGCAGTGCAGTAGGTGCGGCCAAACATCTGAGTGACAGCGGCACCAACAGAACATGAGGCCTCAGACTCCAAGGGGCGGAGGACTAGTGATGCGGCAATCACATGACACAGCACGCGACCGCAATGTCACGCGATGCGGCATACTCGAGGCTGCTCTCACACCCGCGCTCAGAGCGGATCCGTCTAGTGGCTGCACAGACTGATCCGCTCCCACAGTGCAGATATAGGGAATCGCTCGAAGACGGATCCGTCTGCACCATGGTTCAGAGGAATTCCAAGTGTGCACTTTAACCAGACGGACCCGTCCAGACCCCACACCGAAAAGCCAGCGGGAGACGGACCCGCTCGAGATCGTGCCACATTGTGTCAACCTCAAACGGATCCGCGCCCACCGACCCACACTGCAAGCCCGGACGGATCGGTCTGGCTCCGCGCAACCAGGCGGATACCCGAACGCTGAAAACTGCGCCCGGGCATCAGCCCGCGAAACGGAGGCCAGGCGGAGCCAAACCGCTGCACTCCGAACGGATCCGCATCCACCGGGGGGTCCACGGATCCGCTCGGGGCCGCCCCCGAATGGGACTCACAAGCGGAACCCCGAACGCCAGTGCGAAGGCAGCCCAAATGCGGATACACATACCAGCCCACAGACTCATCTAAAAATGGGCAGATGGTCAGAATGCATGGAAACTTGTTAAATATAGGTCAGGGTAAAAAATACCAGGCCAGTGGCTGGGAGCTGGACATGACATAAGAGACATAGAATACGACAACACACAGTTAACCCCTCCATTATCCAAATGGACAGCAGATAACTACATTGCGCTGTGGACAGGTGGATTACACCCCACCACACCGCGATGTTGTGTTAAGAGACAGTGTTCAGACTCATTATCATCACACCGTGTACAGTATAAAAAGTGCGTACCATATATAATAGAGGAATAATGGCACAAATGTCAGTATTCCAGGACAACAGTTGACTTAGTTTGGCATAAAGTGCTAATGCATAAACCAGAAATAATTATACATACATACATACATACATACATACATACATACATACATATTGACAGGAGCATCCAACCTAGGGGGCTGAATTATTGCAATACACAATTGCTAGAAAGATAAGTGCCAATGGAGTACAAATTCAATTGTAATAAAACACACACAAGATAATTATATACTAAAAAGAGGAAGAGAGGCGCACGTGAAAAGAGTGCTCGGTACAGTGATGGAAAGGAAAGGAAACAGATGTATAATAAATAATTTTATAGTTTTCATCATTGTTAAAATATATGGTCGGAACGACTCGAGAGAGGGGGAGTTATTGTGTAATATTGATGGAACCGGCATAGTTGTATAGCCAGCATATGGCCCGGGGAAGTCCAGAATGTATCCAAAAGGCGCCATGCACACAGACCTAACTCAGTATGGAACCATGACTCCACTGGAATGGTCCTCCACTGCGACAGATGTCATCGGTAGTGCTAAAGATAAATTAGGAAAGCACAATATGTTAAACAGGGGAATGACAGACAAGGGATTAAAAACACGGGACCTGGGATGAGCAGAGAGACCCCAAGAAGACTCAAAAACAGGGAACGTTATTAAGGACATCCACCACGGGATGTATCAATTATAAAAAATTGTATAATGTGTATAATTGGCTGCAACCTGTGTAAATGTAGCTTTGTTCATCAGAAACATTAACTTACAGGTTACTTTACTTAGTTGCACAGCCAGTATTCTGTATATGCGATACGGAACAGAAACGGAAACACAACGGATCCGTGAAAAACGGACCGCAAAACACTGAAAAAGCCATACGGTCGTGTGCATTAGCCCTTAGTGTAAGGGGTGTGTATGTTGTGTTTTCACACGTGAAGGGGCTTGTAATAAGTTTGAAATAAAATTTAGAAGAAGAGTTGTAAAAGTCTTCTGCACAAAAAAGTATTTTCTGCAACAAAAATAAACTTGCAGTGGAAACTGAGCAGACACAATCAGTAATGGACACTGGTGCTCAGTGGTTGCAAAATGCATCTACTGCAGGTCTTTTTTTTTTTTTTTTTTCACACCCAAAAAAATAAATAAAAATCAAATATGCAGATGCTACTAAGCACTGATAGGTGCTCTGCAGCACGCACGCACACAGATCGTGTGTGCGTGCAAAAACTAGTATAAAAATGCACTACAGGGCTCTGCAAAATGCATGCACGCAGATGGTGTGTTCCTGCAAAAACCTAAACTCGCACTAACTGAAATAGATATAGATATATATTATATATATATATTCAGGGGTGTGGAAATTTTTAAAAAAACTACTTGTCGAAGGACTAAAGTGGGGGCTCAATCTACTTGTCCCTCATGACCATCTACTTGTCCTGAACTTATATTAACGTTATACTGTATGGGGGTGGGGGCCACAAGGCGATGTTATGCTGTATGGGGTGGGGGCCACAAGGAGACGTTATATTGTATGGGGGTGGGGGCCACAGGGTGACGTTATATTGTATGGGGGTGGGGGCCACAGGGTGACGTTATACTGTGCGGGGGCAGCCGCTTGGTGACGTTATACTGTATGGGGCACTAGGGCAGCCCCAAGGTGACGTTATACTGTATGGGGGCAAGAGGGAGACGTTATAGTTTATCAAGTGCCACGTGCAGTGCAGATTGCAGGCAGGGCCAGAGCCTCAGAAGACAGACAGCACAACCTTTATTTCTGACACCCCTGCAGATGAGCGTTCCTCCCGGAGCCTGTCCACATCGCAGCTCCCGACCTGACCTGCAAGCGCTGACTGGGGTCACATAGCATTATACTGATTTATGATGCTATGTAACCCTTACAGTTCTGTAATCTATTGGATAACACTGACATAATGCTGTCAGTGTTATCCAACACATTCCAGAACATATAACATATATATATCTCCTGAGAAGCCAATTTGATCCTAAAGGGTAAATTTACCCTGTAATCTAAACTCTGTGTCATCTGTCACTTTTCTTATCTCTCTGCTCCTGTCCCTTAACCTTATCACTGCTGCAACAAAAGCATCAGCACAGCCTCAGTGTAACCTGTTCTAGCCTCTGACTCAGTGTAATGTAAACTGTTCTACAGTCGGACTAACGGCTCTTTTAACTCAATTAATCGGATCTTTAGATTCTTTTAACTTGTGACTCATTCGATTCATTTCTATTCTAACTCCCTGTACAGACGGCTCAGAGCTGCTAGTGCTTGCCTTGCCTCAGCTCTGATTGGTTGGTGGGCGGGGAGGGGAGGGGCTGGCAGAAGCAGCTTCCACTCTAGGATCAGATTACACTCCTCCCGAGTCCCTCCCCTCCCTGCTGCCAGCGTCTCTGCTATTGTGTGCTGTGACTGAACTGAGCCGACGATGCAAGGGCAGGCTGACATAGATGTAGGAGCGGTCAGCTCGCGGCAAGCATATGACCGCTCCTATTACTGCCCAACCGACATGTCCCTGCTACTTGCCCGCACAGGGCTAAACAACTATACAAACTACTTGCCCGGCGCCCGGAACTGCATGTCCCGGGCGTCGGGCGATAGGAATTCCACACCCCTGTGTGTATATGTGTGTGTGTGTGTGTGTGTGTGTGTATGTGTGTGTGTGTATATATATATATATATATATATATATATATATATATATATATATATATATATATATATATATATATATATAATATAATATCTCTATCTATTTAGTGAAAAAATAGAGCAGCACTCCAAAGTAGCAGTAAAAAAAATTGTATCTTTATTCAACCATTTCGGCTCCAACCTGAAGCCTATTCACCTATGGGTGAATAAAGATACAATTTTTTTACTGCTACTTTGGAGTGCTGCTCTATTTTTTTCACTATACATTTGGGTAAGCTTTTCCCTTTTTTTTTTTTTTTTTGGGAGATTCCCAAAAAATGCATTAGCCGATAGAAGCTTGGTCACATGACCCTTATCAGCCTATAGAAGCTCTCAGGTCCTTCAGCCTCCACATGCAGTTTTACTCCAGGTTTCCATAACAACCCAGCCATTTTTCTTCACTGCTGTAGGTGAGCTTTTAAAGGAAATCTGTCACCACGGTAATCACTATTGAAGTAAAGCCATGGCCTAATAGCACTTAGTACCTTATTTCAAGATGTGCCTTTGTTCCAGCAATAGATGTTTTTTTTATCCTCTGAAAATCCACTTTATTAGGTATGCAAATGAGGCAGTAAGGTGCCCAGAGGGGCGTCACTCTTGCAGGAAGGAGCCCAGACACGCTCTCTGCCACAATGTGTCCACCCTCAAAAGACTTAAAACCCCGCCCCCAGGTCCCGCTAACCCAGACCCCAGAATAATTATTTACTTCATGGCTCTTTAGTGGACAGTTTAGTATAATAGACCTATGTACTGTTAGATTTGCATTATGCACTTTATACTTTGTACTGTATCTGATTTGTACTCTGTTCTTATAGCTTGGGCTGGTTATATGTACTAGACACCTATTTGGGGTTATGTCACATAGTATATACATTTCCAGCCTCGATATGTTGAGTGATTAGTGGTGTCCCATGTCGTGCAGTGTGTTTTTCATCCACCACGATATTGTCTTATCTGTATTTTATCGTATTTTGTCTTGTGTAGAGACTATAATAAAGCTTATATTTACTACTATTTGTGCTAGCCCCATTTCCCTTTTTTGGTGTCTTACTTCACGTGCAGGCTTGGCACGGGTACTCACTTCTGTGAGTCATTTATTGGTGTATATATAGAGGTGGGAGGGAGGGTGACTTTCTCCCTACAGCTTACACTCAGACAGCACAGTGCTGCTGTCTGAGTAAGCTGTTCAAAAGGACACACCCCCTATCTGGTTAGGCCATGCCCCTCCCACTCCTCAGCCGACCGAGAGAGAAGTTGAATTTTACCTTCATTTTTTCAATCTCAGTCTGCTGAGGAGTGGGAGGGGCATGGCCTAACCGGATAGGGGGCGTGTCCTTTTGAACAGCTTACTCTAAGACAGCAGTCACTCTCCCTCCCTCCTCTGCAGCTGACAGAAGTTGATTTTTACCTTTTTTTTTTTTTTTTTTTTTAAGTCAGCTGCAGAGGTGGGAGGGAGGGTGACTTTCTCCCTACAGCTTACACTCAGACAGTACTGTTCTGCTGTCTTAGAGTGGGGTGTTCAAAAGGGCATGCCCCCAATCCAGTAAAGGCCACTGTTAAGGGGCGGGCCCCTGTGGAGGTTGCTGTCAAGGGGGTGGTATGCTGTGAAAGTCACTGTTAAAGGGGAAAGCTGCTGTAAAGGTCAAATTTAAAGGGGTGGGCTGCTGTGGAGATCCAAGTTTTAAGGGACGGGGCACTGTGGAGGGGTCAGTGTTAAGGGGTGGGGGGGGGGGCTGTGGCGGTCACTGTTTTAGTGTTTATCTTTTAACGACACACAAACCTTAAATGAAATAGATTAAATATACCCAAGTGAAGCCGGGTCCTTCAGCTAATATATAACTTCTTCTTTTTTTTTTTTTTTTTTTTTTTTTTTTTTTTTTTTTTTTTTTAACAAAATAAATGAATAATTTGCCAAAAAATCAGCACAAATAATCCGCAGGTGCTGATCAGGCAGGTACACACTGAACAGTACTTGGCGGTCACAGCTCGCACGCAGAAAAAGTGGTGCTGGAAAAATTGTAAAAAAAAAAAGGGTGGTTTATGGATCTGGAACAGCTGCAAATGAAGAAAAATCTCTGCAGCTATTACAGATCTTCTGTCTTCTTTTCAGCAGGAAAGGGGTTTAAATCGCTGTGGTGTGCACCACAAGTCCCAGCAAGCCAACAAGCAGCACAGAACCTCTGCTTGCAGTCACCAGCTAGAAAGGTTCTGCCTCTTCCTGAGTGGCTACAGCGCTGCCATTGGCTGGAGCGTTGTTCCAGCCAATTGCAGTGCTGGCAGGGGACCCAAAACACTGGTGTCCGCTGCCTCACCTCGGAGGTGACGATGCTGATTTGTTTAGCACCTGCCACCTCCTCCCGACCCTCCCCGTTGCCTCTGACAGCTTTCTGCGCTGCAATGTGCCGGTCTCATTGATCGGCCAATCGCAGCTTGCTGCTGAAAGGGGGCGATGCAACACCATGCTGCCCTTACCCGGCATGGCTGCCTGCCAGTAAGAGCAGGCATGGTGCCGCGACTCCAACCCCCCTTTGATCGTTCCCAAGAGCCCCGCGGACCTTGCGGCGTATATGTACAGTGCTGGGCGTTATGGGGTTAAACGCTGTTGCGATAAAGTTTTGTTGAAAGTGGCATTTCTACGCCACGCTCTCCACTTTCTAAAAAGGGGATGGGGCCAACAGGGCCGGCACATTTATCTTCCTTTACACCAGCTTTCTGGTGTAAATGAAGACTGACATCTACCGTGGCTAGGAGCTGCCATAGATTACAGTTTAGGCACATGGACTGCAGAGGATGTGACTAATTTATGACTGGCCATGCGTGTCGCCATAAATTAGGTTCATCCTCCGGCAGTGCAGGGGATATCAAGACTGGCACCGTGAATTCCAATATAAAATCACCTGTTTCTGACTTTTCTCTTTACCGAAGCAGTCTTGTAATGTAGCCTTGTGAGGCTCTAGATTATCCGATAATTCTGTGCTCATCTAGAAGCAATTTTTCTTCTTTATGGAGGTTGTGTATGTCAGACATCTATTACATCCCATTCATAAGAAAATCAGTAAACCTCCTGTTTCCCTTATATTTGCCTTTTAAATCAGGCAATAGGCTGAAAATCTCCTGTTCCAGCATGTATAAGAAAATATATGCGGTGGATGTATCACCTTTTCCTACTTCTCAGATTTCTGCCGAGTAGTATTCAAAATGAGGTGCTTTATCATCCTCTTCAGAGGAGACACTACTACTACTTTTTGTGTGCCGTTACCATCTGTGTACAAGGGGCAGAAATTGCTCTACTTAAGGAATGAAGAGAACTACTGGCATATCAATTTCTGTAATACAACTTAAAGGGGTTCTCCGGGAATTAAAGGGGTTGGCCACCATAAGTATAAAAAAACAATAAAGTGCCCTGGACAATAACTAAAGCCAAGAGGTATTTGTATCATGACAGATAGGGATGTCCCGATACCTGTACTCGTGCAAATGTCGCCGATACCTTAAGGGCCCAGATCAGCGGTGGTGGCGGCTTGTCCCATCTTCTTCTGGGCGGCGGTGGCGCTGCGCCCAGCTGATCGGCGTGTGGGCGGGACTTCTTTGCGACGGTGATTTAAGTCCCATGCGGTTTCATGTCGACTATCCACCTGGGGACGTGCTGGCTCGGCAGCGGCAGGAGGAGGCCGCCCCTGGCTGGGGTTCTGGATATTACCCTCAGGGAGTCAGGGGATTGCAAGAAGCTGGGCCGGAGGTGGAAAGATGGCAGGAGCTGCCGGAGCCCAGGTACTGCAGTCCATTCTTTTGTCTGCCAGCCACATCTGAGTCTGAGAAAGCTGGGTGACCAATATGGCCGCCTCTCATCCAGAGCAGGAGTGGGAAGAGCTGGCATTGAGAACTTCAGGGAAAGTGGGTGACAACCCCTGTGACTGCTGTGATGCTGTCTGCTGTGGTTGTCACCAAGGATCTACCAGACTGGGACCACTCCTACAGTCTGTGAATACTCAGTCGCCTTCATTATGCTAGCGTCGGATCTGCCTGCCGGATCCATCAAAATGTATACCAACTGATGGCATTTGTCAGATGGATCAGGATCCTGATCAGTCTTACAAATGCATTGACATGCCGGATCCGCCTTTCCGGTGTCATCCGCATAAACGGATCTGGCATTTCTTTTTTTTTCTAATTTTTTGCGGTCTGACTGCAATGCCGGATCCGTTTTGCCGGAACACTGCCACTGGGAAGAAGTTAAAGCCACTTCCTCCCAGGTGCATCTGCATGGGAAGGATTGCAGCAGGCCAGGTGGGTACAGTGCATGAAATGGAGGAGAAATTCTGTTAATTTCTCTCCATTTCATGTTAAAACAGACAAACAATGAATAATAAAATAAGGTTGGGGGGGGGGGGGAGAAATGGGTATATAATAGTGATCCCCAACCAGTGTGCCTCCAGCTGTTGCAAAACTACACCTCCCAGCATGCCCGCACTGCCAAAGGCTGTCCGGGCATGCTGGGAGTTGTAGTTTTGTCACTTTTGCAACAGCTGGAGGCATGCTGGTTGGGAAACACTGGCCCATTCTCTCCCTTCATGTGCCCATTCCCCTCCTTTATATGCCAGTGTTTCCCAACCAGTGTGCCTCTAGCTGTTGCAAAACTACACCTCCCAGCATGCCCGGACAGCCTTTGGCTGGGAGTTGTAGTTTTGCAACAGCTGGAGGCCCATTGGTTGGGAAACACTGTTATATGCCCATTTATTAACCCTTGTGCAAAAGGAAAAGTAAAGCAGTTGTCCATAGCAACCAAATTCCAGCTTTAATTTTTTTCATTGCTATCAGCAACTGCGCCGCTGTTTCTTTGTACAAGGTTTGTAAATTAAATTAGAATTTGCTGTAAAAACATTACCACACCATAATTGGTATCGGTGAGTACTTAAATAAAAGTATCGGTACTCGTACTCAGTCTTAAAAAAATGGTATCGGGACATCCCTAATGACAGATATACTGTGTATATAACATTTTTCTACTGCATTCAGCATAGCATGCTCACGTTGATGAGAGGCTGTGTGGGCGGAGCATCTTCAAAGGGAAAGTAAAAATCCCAGCATGCATCACAGCAAGCATCTTCAGAGGAGCAGTCACATGACATCTCTGCCTACTTGTGATGCCATAGTGACAACAGCACCTCAGGTGTCATCTCATCAGTCCTTCAGTCAAATAACTACATAGAGAAATCAAAATAATGATAGCAATCCTACTCCCAACATTGAATAAAAGGTTAATATATACTGCTCAAAAAAATAAAGGGAACACAAAAATAACACATCCTAGATCTGAATTAATTAAATATTCTTCTGAAATACTTTGTTCTTTACATAGTTGAATGTGCTGACAACAAAATCACACAAAAATAAAAAAAATGAAAATCAAATTTTTCAACCCATGGAGGTCTGGATTTGGAGTCACACTCAAAATTAAAGTGGAAAAACACACTACAGGCTGATCCAACTTTGATGTAATGTCCTTTAAAACAAGTCAAAATGAGGCTCAGTAGTGTGTGTGGCCTCCACGTGCCTGTATGACCTCCCTACAACGCCTGTGCATGCTCCTGATGAGGTGGCGGACGGTCTCCTGAGGGATCTCCTCCCAGACCTGGACAAAAGCATCTGCCAACTCCTGGACAGTCTGTGGTGCACCAGCATATGGTCTCACAAGGGGTCTGAGGATCTCATCTCGGTACCTAATGGCAGTCAGGCTACCTCTGGCGAGCACATGGAGGGCTGTGTGGCCCTCCAAAGAAATGCCACCCCACACCATTACTGACCCAATGCCAAACCGGTCATGCTGGAGGATGTTGCAGGCAGCAGAACGTTCTCCACGGCGTCTCCAGACTCTGTCACGTCTGTCACATGTGCTCAGTGTGAACCTGCTTTCATCTGTCAAGAGCACAGGGCGCCAGTGTCGAATTTGCCAATCTTGGTGTTCTCTGGCAATGCCAAACGTTCTGCACGGTGTTGGGCTGTAAGCACAACCCCCACCTGTGGATGTCGGGCCCTCATATCACCCTCATGGAGTCTGTTTCTGACCGTTTGAGCAGACACATGCACATTTGTGGCCTGCTGGAGGTCATTTTGCAGGGCTCTGGCAGTGCTCCTCCTGTTCCTCCTTGCACAAAGGCGGAGGTAGCGGTCCTGCTGCTGGGTTGTTGCCCTCCTACGGCCTCCTCCACGTCTCCTGATGTACGGGCCTGTCTCCTGGTAGCGCCTCCATGCTCTGGACACTACGCTGACAGATACAGCAAACCTTCTTGCCACAGCTCGCAGTGATGTGCCATCCTGGATAAGCTGCACTACCTGTGCCACTTGTGTGGGTTGTAGACTCCGTCTCATGCTACCACTAGAGTGAAAGCACCGCCAGCATTCAAAAGTGACCAAAACATCAGCCAGGAAGCATAGGAACTGAGAAGTGGTCTGTGGTTACCACCTGCAGAACCACTCCTTTATTGGGGGTGTCTTGCTAATTGCCTATAATTTCCACCTGTTGTCTATCCCATTTGCAGAACAGCATGTGAAATTGATTGTCACTCAGTGTTGCTTCCTAAGTGGACAGTTTGATTTCACAGAAGTGTGATTGACTTGGAGTTACATTGTGTTGTTTAAATGTTCCCTTTATTTTTTTTGAGCAGTGTGTGTGTGTGTGTGTGTGTGTGTATGTGTGTGTGTGTGTGTGTGTGTGTATATGTATATATATATATATATAAGAAAAAAAGATGAGCAGCACACACTTTGCAGAGGTGCAATCCCTTGGGTAGATCACGGACTTGATCCAATAAGATATATATATATAGAAGAATCCAAGGCAGCACACGAATAACGGTGAAAAAAAGTGGTGTTTATTCCCACATGTGCAGACAGCAACGTTTCAGCTCTCTCAATGGAGCCTTTGTCAAGCCTGGCTTGACAAAGGCTCCATTGAGAGAGCTGAAACGTTGCTGTCTGCACATGTGGGAATAAACACCACTTTTTTTCACCGTTATTCGTGTGCTGCCTTGGATTCTTATATATATATATATATATATATATATATATATATATATATATATATATATATATAATTATATTATATTATATTAATCATCATTTACCGTATCTATTTACATCTGTATATCGATCGTGGTGGAAGGTGTGTATATCTCGCCCAGATACCTTAGCTGGATGAGATTGCTTTAACAACTGCAGCTTTCTGGATTTCAGTTAAGTGTAGTTTGCTGAGACAGGTTTGTTTAGATTCTGTTCTGGGTTTCTGCTGTTTTAAAGAGACCCAGGGCTAATGTCTGTGATTGACCATAATGCCAATCGCAGACAGATGCCATGGTCTTTTGTAACCACAGCATCTGAGGTGGCTTTCCCTGAGACTGCTCCACCACATATAGTGGTCTGCAATGCACAGGTACCAGCCGAGTGCAGGCAGTTTGCAGATGTGGACCCATTCACTTCAATGGGTCTGCGATCCGCAAGATACGTTCCGCACCACAAAACGATAGAACACGTTCTATTTTTTTGCTGTGCAGAAGCACGGCGAGAAATCCTTTTGGAAGCACTTTGTACTGCTTTCGTGGGCTTCTGATCCCTGCCTCCGCTCCATACCACTCTGTATCTTGCAGATTGCAGACCCATTCAAGTCAAAGGGATGTTTGCTGTCCGCAATGCAGGAACAGGGCACACACATTCCAAAATAAAGATAAATATAAAGTAAAAATATAAATTCTTTGGCACCCCTACTTTAAAAAAAAAAAAAGCTCACTATTAAAATATGTATCACATAGGGTGGACGGTATAACTGAAAAAAAAAAAAATCAAAAATGGCCAATTTTGACTTTTCATTGCTTTATAAAAAAATAAAAAAAAAATTTAAACTGATCAAAAACCCACTCACCCACACACTCCAAAGTGGTATAAATAATAAAACTACAGATCACAAAAATGAGCCCTCAGTCACCAACGTAGACCTAATTCTAAAACCGAAATGGGGATCAGAATATAGAGATGCAAAGAAATATATATATATAGTTTTTTTAATTATTTCAGTATTAAAGGGGAAAAAATTGCACATGTGGCATCGCTGTAATTACACTGTGGCAGATTTATTTATTTTTTACATTACACCCCATCTGGATTTTACAGCTTTACACCACATCAAATTCAAAAGTAGATGGTGCCAATAGAAAATACTATTTGTCCCGCAAAAAAAAAAACACTCCCTCCTACAGCGTTTTGGAAAATTATAAAAGTTATGGCTCTGGGAAGGCCAAAAGTAAAAATTGGAAAATGGCCCTGTCCTGAAGGGGGTTAAAGGGGTTGTCATTCCATATATATTCATGACCTATCAACAAGATAGGTCATCAATATCTGATCGGCAGGGGTCCGACTCGCGGCACCCCGCTGATCAGCTGTGTGAAGAGGAGGCGCAGCTTCCTGGTCATTACATTACACTACACTATGTGTTGTCTCCTCTGGAGCAGAGATGTAGTATAATTACAAGCACTGGCTCCATTCACCTGAATGGAGTGAGTACTTTTATTACACTGCACTTGCAAGACGACAAGCAGTGTAATCAAGAGGAAGCAGCACTCGCATGGCGCACTGCCCCCTCTTCATCCAGCTGATTGGCGGGGATGCCGGTTGTCAGGCCCCCACCGATCAGATACTGATGACCTATCCTGAGAATGTCATCAATAGATCTGGATGGTTTAAACATATATAAAATTTTTTTTTTTTTAAAAGGTATATTTATATCAGAGAGAGAGAGTTAGTAACATCTAGGTTCTGCCCACTTTTTGTTAGCCCCCCCCCCAAGATCTATTAAATGCATACTGTATGCAGGGGCTTAGGAGGGTTTATGGAAGAGAACTTCATGGAAGTGCTTGTCCACTAGCTGCTCATCTCTTATAGACTCCGGAGTAATCACTGACAGGAGCAGACTCTGCATGCTCTGCTCTTACAGGTGAGGGAGAAGAGCGCAGGTAGACTTCACAGATCTGGCATGGACAAGCTTGTTGTGAAGCTCCTCCATGTCGCGTGCAACCATGGACTGATTCGGCTGCAGGGCAGAGAGGGCTCAGGGGGCGTTGCTTCCGATTATTAAAAAAAACAGGCAGATCTGCTTAAAGGGAATCTGTCACTAGCATATTAGCAAATATTTTTTTTTTATGAATCTATGTGTAATAAAGTACCTTATTTTCATATGTCTTGTTCTTTTTATTCTGTCTTGTCATTTCTTCAAAAAAACGCTTTTTATGATATTCAAATGAAGCTGTAAGGAGCCCAGAGGGGCGTTATTCTTTGTCCACGGTGCCCAGGAACGCCCCTCTGAAGTGCCATGCCCGCCTAAATTTGAAAACTAATAACTCCTCCAAGTTCGCCTAAATCGAGGCTAAGTGCTCCCCCCCCCCCCAGCGCCGCACTCTGCGGCAAACACCCCCGATCCTCCTCTCGCCTGCAACCGAAATCCCGCGCAGGCGCAGTGCCTGCGATTTAGCTGGCTGAGGAAACAGCGAACACGTCACTGGGATCGGCGCATGCCCAGTGACGCTGTTGAAGCTGTTGCCCTCAGTCGTCCTATCATCGCGCAGGCAATCGCCGGCACTGCGCCTGCGCGGGATTTCGGTTGCAGGCGAGAGGAGGATCGGGGGTGTTTGCCGCAGAGCGCGGCGCTGGGGGGAGCACTTAGCTTCGCCTCTGGGAGGAGTTATTAGTTTTCAAATTTAGGCGGGCACGGCACTTCAGAGGGGCGTTCCTGGGCACCATGGACAAAGAATAACGCCCATCTGGGCTCCTTACAGCTTCATTTGAATATCATAAAAAGCGTTTTTTTGAGGAAATGACAAGACACAGAATAAAAAGAACAAGACATATGGAAATAAGGTACTTTATTACACATGGATTCATAAAAAAAAAAATGCTAATATGCTAGTGACAGATTCCCTTTAATGACGTATATTAGAAAATGAACTTTTTCCCTGCCTCCCACACAGTAGTAGCAAATACATGGAGAGTGGCCAACACCTTTAAGAAAATGAAAATACGTAAATATTACTTTATTATAAATAGATTCCCAAATACCTTTTCATTAGTTATAATGGCTTGTTTTGTCTAGGGAGCATTGATTAGGAGAAACAAAATGGCCGCTGTCCTATAAGTGTACACAAAACCTGTCCTAATCATACAGCAGGACAAGTTACTTCACAACACTGAGGTAAAGAGCTGCCTCATCCTCCTCTCATACTTGTCAGGAATTATGATCCTGAATACAGATGAGAAGATCTTCAGCTGAATCTCTGTAGGAATGGAGTTCCTAATACGGTCACCTTTGTTACCTTTGTATACAAAGTGCCAGACTCGGTGTTAATCTTTTAGAATGTAAGTTTTATTACCACTTGTTTATAGTCGGCACGCATTAAAAGATTACCTAAGTCGGTCATGCTGAGCTATGCATAATCCCCAAAAAGTCTTTGCAGTAAACTATTTTCAGATTTACATTTGATCTTTACAGCTTTTAATTCATACATGTGTGCAGGAATCAGTATTGAAGGATTTAGTATTTCCCCGTAACCCTGTTAAAACGTCATTTCTTACAGCAATGCTTGTTTCCTGCTGCTGTTTTTCTGTGTACCGTAATTGGTGCCTCTATGTATTGGTGCACTATGTACTAAAAATCCTATGTATCTGAGAATGCACCTGGAAATTTGTGCCTGGTGCACACTGGCCTAGGGTCTGTTTTCTGTCATATTAAAAGAATAATCTGTTTCTTGTCCTTTCAGTACCTTTCTGTATCTGAAGTTCCTCGTTGTCTGGGCGCTTGTGTTGCTGGCGGACTTTGTACTGGAGTTTAGATTTGAGTACCTGTGGCCTTTTTGGCTGTTCATCAGAAGTGTATACGACTCCTTCAGATACCAAGGCTTGGTATGTATGTTAAGCTGTTTAAACTTTTTAATGTATCATGTTTAAAGGATCATTAAACCAAGAAATGAAAGATTAAAGTTAACAGTTCAAGCCCCGGGGAGGGGGGGGGGGGGGGGGGTTGGGCTGCCATTTGTCATACAACCAGACGCATGATGGTGATTTTAGGTGAAGGAGGGGCATGGCTGAGCTCCTGGGACACAGAGAAAATGTCTTTATATATTTTTCAGTACAGAGAGACTGAGAGAGAATAGGGAAGCAATATGCAGGCTGCATGTGGCCCCTATGCCGCACACTGTGCACCTCTAAATAAGCACGAACATGGAAACTGCACTACAAATTAAAATATTTATTTTTTTAAATGGGTTTAAGGGGTTATCCAAAATTATTTCAGACCTCAGAGTGGCCGACCCATGGTTCCCACTGCTGGGTGCAGGCTCTATTGCTCCCTGACTGGCTCTTCATTTCCTTTGTGCATTGATATCGACATACTGTTGATGGAGAGTGGTGGCGTGCAAGTCACTGCAGAAGCCAATTGCTGGCCGCGGAGGTGACCATTTGTCTCGATGCAAAGGGAGCAGGTCACCACTGCGGCCAGCCTGCAGCAGTCATGTGCAACATGGCCAACAGGATGTTGATATCAGTACACCAGGGAGATGAAGAGTCAGCCATGGAGTATTAGAGACCAAACCCAGTGGCAGGGACCAGATATGTATGATCATCAGTCACTCTGTGGTCTGATATTATGTTGGATAACCCATTTAAAGGAGCAAATTTAGGATTTTTTTTATTTTATTTTTTTTCGCACGAGTGCAAAACCTTTTAAGGCCTATTTGGTACCCAGACCCAAACTCGGACTTCACAGAAGTTCGGGTTATGGTTAGGTGTTGTGTGGATTTTATTTTCCCTTATAACATGGTTATAAGGGGAAAATAATAGCATTCTTAATACAGAAGTAAAATAGTGATGGAGGGGTTAAAAAAAAAAAAAAAAAAAATTCAACTCCCCTTAATCCACTTGTTTGCGTAGCCCGGCTTGTCTTCTGTCTTCTTCTTTGGGGAAAAGGACCATGGTGATGGATCATGTGATGAGCACAGTGAAGTCGCCACAGGTTCTTTTCCTCAAAGTAGAAGAAAAGAGAAGCCGGGTTGCACGAACAAGTGGATTAAGGTGAGTTAAATTATTTTATTTTTTTTAACCCCTTCATCACTATTTTACTAAGCATTCTGTATTAAGAATGCTATTTTCCCTTATAACCATGTTATAAGGGAAAATAATGATCAGGTCCCCATCCCGATCGTCTCCTAGTAACTATGCGTGAAAATCGCAACGCATTCGCGCCTTCTTGCGGATGCTTGTGATTTTCACGCAGCCCCATTCACTTCTATGGGGCCTACGTTGCAATAAAAAGGCACAAAATGAAGCATGCTGCGATTTTCACGCAACGCACAAGTGATGCGTGAAAATCGCCACTCATGTGCACAGCCCCATAGAAATGAATGGGTCCGGATTCAGTGCGGGTGCAATGCGTTCACCTCACGCATTGCACTCGTGCGGAAATCTCTCCCGTGTGAAAGAGGCCTAAGACTAGCCTTACATGACCCACCTTTGCTTGAGATTCAGCTCATGGACTGATGTCCTGAAATCTTCCTTTTAGAATTTGCTGGAATAGTTCAGAATTCCTTGTTCCATCAATGATGGCAAGCTGTTTGGGACTAAATGCAGCAAAACAGGCCCAAACCATGATACTACCACTACTGTTTAGGTTTTTATGCTTCAATACAATATTTTTCTTTCTCCATACATAATACTTCTCATTTAAATCAAAAAGTTCTGTTTTGGTGTCATCACTCCACAAGCCATTGATCCAGTAGTCTACTGGCTTGTCCTGGTGATCTTTAGCAAACTACAGATGAGAGCAGCAGTGTCCCCCTGATGGACTCCTGAACATTAGCTAATGTATGAAAGGCCTTTAGTTGCTTAGAGGTTACCTTGGGTTCCTTTGTGACCTGGACTATAACGCACCTTGCTTTTGGAATGATCTTTGTTGGTCAACCACTTCTGGGGAGGGTACCAATGGTCTTGAATCACTCTTTAGTTACCTTTTTCCAGCTTGAAGAGCATCAGCAATTCTTCTTTTGAGGTCCTCGGAAATCTTTGTTCGTGCCATGATACACTTCCATAAACGTGTAGTGAAGATCAGACTTTGATAGATCCCTGTTCTTCAATAAAAACAGGTCACCCCCTCACCCCTGATTTAGTTTGTTGAACAACATGGGGTATGCTACTGTAAAAGCACCCATTGTCTATTCAGTCACAAATGCATTATTGACATTGGGCAGTTTATGGACTGTTCAGCTTAGCTCAAACTTGGTGTCTAACTCCCTTCATCCTAACGGTGTGCAGTCTGGACTGTATTCCTTTCAGTGGTGTTGTTATGGCACATAAAATAGCACTATACTTTCTAACATTATTAACAACTATTCACTGATCCCAAGGGGCCCAGTTCAAACCATTAAAGGAAGTCTCCTTAACACCTAAAGTGTGTCAGGTCTTATGTATCTAGTGGCGTGTGTGAGGCCAATAAAGGCGAACCACGTGTTTAGATGGGCTGTGCACTAACATTTTGACCATATGGTGAGTTTTTATCATGGATTTGTACTTTGTTACAATGCCTCCACATTTTCTTGTGTTTTACACAAATATGGTGGTTATTTGTCCCTGTATTTTGCTACTTTATCGAGCTTTCCAGTATTTTTGACAGCAATAATTACCACAAACCTGATGAACCCCCTTTAGCCATGACCATAAGTGTGAACAGAACCTTAAACGGTTTCCCAAAATCAAGTTATCACCTATCCATAGTGTAGGTTAAACTCCTGAGAGCCTCACCAGTAACAAGAATGGGGGCAAATGTCTCCTCCTCATCCCCACCCCCAAAAAAGTAGTATTCTTGGGAGATACGATGAACTGTTGGCTTACTGATGTATCAATTTCCAAGCTCCCTTTAGTCCCTGAAGAGGAAGGAATGAGGAGGAGCTGCTAAAAGGAGAAAGGGGCATTTGTCTCTGATAAGATATATACAAAGTTTCTTGTATTCACCTGTACTATTGATAAAGTTAATTAAAAGTACAGTGACTGTACTTTTTCTATATATGTTACTGGATATATACTGTTGCTGTTGGGATAGATTCTAAATGTTTTAATCCCTTTTCTATTGTCTTTCCATAATCTAACTGCTCCTTTCTTCTGTTTTTTGTTTCAGGCCTTCTCAGTATTTTTTGTATGTGTAGCATTCACATCAGATATAATATGTCTCCTATTTATACCAGTGCAATGGCTATTTTTTGCAGCAAGTACCTATGTTTGGGTACAATATGTGTGGCACACAGGTAAGCTCTATTTGTTGAGTTGGCATAAATGTGTAGTTTTTCTACATGGGTTGTGTTTATATTTATTTATATATGAGCACCCATAGAAGGGCAAGTACTACGGAGAAAAGCTACTTCCTTGGGCCAGCTTAAAGAATACATTAAGGCTACTTTCACACTAGCGTTGTTTAACCACCTCCGGACCGCCTAACGCAGGATCGCGTTCCGGAGGTGGCAGCCCTGCGCACAGTCACGCATATATGCGTCATCTCGCGAGACGCGAGATTTCCTGTGAACGCGCGCACACAGGCGCGCGCGCTCACAGGAACGGGA
Source organism: Bufo bufo (assembly GCF_905171765.1). NCBI lineage: Eukaryota > Metazoa > Chordata > Amphibia > Anura > Bufonidae > Bufo > Bufo bufo. Next base: position 351,371,961 of record NC_053391.1, on the reverse strand, counting down.
GGTAAGAGAGTTGATCTCCAGCCTGCCAGCGGCGATCGTTCGCTGGCAGGCTGGAGATGTGTTTTTTTTAACCCCTAACAGGTATATTAGACGCTGTTTTGATAACAGCGTCTAATATACCTGCTACCTGGTCCTCTGGTGGTCCCCTTTGTTTGGATCGACCACCAGAGGACACAGGTAGCTCAGTAAAGTCCCACCAAGCACCACTACACTACACTACACCCCCCCCCAGTCACTTATTAACCCCTTATTAGCCCCTGATCACCCCATATAGACTCCCTGATCACCCCCCTGTCATTGATTACCCCCCTGTCATTGATCAACCCCCTGTAAAGCTCCATAAGACGTCCGCATGATTTTTACGGATCCACTGATAGATGGATCGGATCCGCAAAACGCATCCGGACGTCTGAATGAAACCTTACAGGGGCATGATCAATGACTGTGGTTATCACCCCATATAGACTCCCTGATCACCCCCCTGTCATTGATTACCCCCCTGTAAAGCTCCATTCAGATGTCCGCATGATTTTTACGGATGCACTGATAGATGGATCGGATCCGCAAAACGCATCCGGACGTCTGAATGAAGCCTTACAGGGGCATGATCAATGACTGTGGTTATCACCCCATATAGACTCCCTGATCACCCCCCTGTCATTGATTACCCCCCTGTAAAGCTCCATTCAGATGTCCGCATGATTTTTACGGATGCACTGATAGATGGATCGGATCCGCAAAACGCATACGGACGTCTGAATGAAGCCTTACAGGGGCGTGATCAATCACCTGTGGTTATCACCCCATATAGACTCCCTGATCACCCCCCCTGTCATTGATCACCCCCCCCTGTCATTGATCACCCCCCCCTGTCATTGATCACCCCCCCTGTCATTGATCACCCCCCCTGTCATTGATCACCCCTCTGTAAGGCTCCATTCAGACATTTTCTTTATACCAGGGCAGTATAAATACCCCACATGTGACCCCATTTCGGAAAGAAGACACCCCCAGGTATTCCGTGAGGGGCATATTGAGTCCATGAAAGATTGAAATTTTTGTCCCAAGTTAGCGGAACGGGAGACTTAGTGAGAAAAAAATTAAAAATATCAATTTCCGCTAACTTGTGCCAAAAAAAATAAATTTCTATGAACTCGCCATGCCCCTCATTGAATACCTTGGGGTGTCTTCTTTCCAAAATGGGGTCACATGTGGGGTATTTATACTGCCCTGGCATTCTAGGGGCCCCAAAGCGTGAGAAGAAGTCTGGTATCCAAATGTCTAAAAATGCCCTCCTAAAAGGACTTTGGGCACCTTTGCGCATCTAGGCTGCAAAAAAGTGTCACACATCTGGTATCGCCGTACTCAGGAGAAGTTGGGGAATGTGTTTTGGGGTGTCATTTTACATATACCCATGCTGGGTGAGAGAAATATCTTGGTCAAATGCCAACTTTGTATAAAAAAATGGGAAAAGTTGTCTTTTGCCAAGATATTTCTCTCACCCAGCATGGGTATATGTAAAATGACACCCCAAAACACATTCCCCCAACTTCTCCTGAATACGGCGATACCACATGTGTGACACTTTTTTGCAGCCTAGGTGGGCAAAGGGGCCCATATTCCAAAGAGCACCTTTAGGATTTCACAGGTCATTTACCTACTTACCACACATTAGGGCCCCTGGAAAATGCCAGGGCAGTATAACTACCCCACAAGTGACCCCATTTTGGAAAGAAGACACCCCAAGGTATTCCGTGAGGGGCATGGCGAGTTCCTAGAAATTTTTATTTTTTGTCACAAGTTAGTGGAAAATGCTGATTTTTTTTTTTTATTTTTTTTTTTTTTTCATACAAAGTCTCATATTCCACTAACTTGTGACAAAAAATAAAAACTTCTATGAACTCACTATGCCCATCAGCGAATACCTTGGGGTGTCTTCTTTCCAAAATGGGGTCACTTGTGGGGTAGTTATACTGCCCTGGCATTCTAGGGGCCCAAATGTGTGGTAAGGAGTTTGAAATCAAATTCTGTAAAAAATGACCTGTGAAATCCGAAAGGTGCTCTTTGGAATATGGGCCCCTTTGCCCACCTAGGCTGCAAAAAAGTGTCACACATCTGGTATCTCCGTACTCAGGAGAAGTTGGGGAATGTGTTTTGGGGTGTCTTTTTACATATACCCATGCTGGGTGAGAGAAATATCTTGGCAAAAGACAACTTTTCCAATTTTTTTATACAAAGTTGGCATTTGACCAAGATATTTATCTCACCCAGCATCGGTATATGTAAAATGACACCCCAAAACACATTCCTCAACTTCTCCTGAATACAGAGATACCAGATGTGTGACACTTTTTTGCAGCCTAGGTGGGCAAAGGGGCCCATATTCCAAAGAGCACCTTTCGGATTTCACTCGTCATTTTTTACAGAATTTGATTTCAAACTCCTTACCACACATTTGGGCCCCTAGAATGCCAGGGCAGTATAACTAGCCCACAAGTGACCCCATTTTGGAAAGAAGAGACCCCAAGGTATTTCGTGATGGGCATAGTGAGTTCATAGAAGTTTTTATTTTTTGTCACAAGTTAGTGGAATATGAGACTTTGTAAGAAAGAAAAAAAAAAAAAAAAAAAAATCATCATTTTCCGCTAACTTGTGACAAAAAATAAAAAGTTCTATGAACTCACTATGCCCATCAGCGAATACCTTAGGGTGTGTACTTTCCGAAATGGGGTCATTTGTGGGGTGTTTGTACTGTCTGGCCATTGTAGAACCTCAGGAAACATGACAGGTGCTCAGAAGGTCAGAGCTGCTTCAAAAAGCGGAAATTCACATTTTTGTACCATAGTTTGTAAACGCTATAACTTTTACCCAAAGCATTTTTTTTTTTTACCCAAACATTTTTTTTTTATCAAAGACATGTAGAACAAAAAATTTAGAGCAAAATTTATATATGGATGTAGTTTTTTTTGCAAAATTTTACAACTGAAAGTGAAAAATGTCATTTTTTTGCAAAAAAAATCGTTAAATTTCAATTAATAACAAAAAAAGTAAAAATGTCAGCAGCAATGAAATACCACCAAATGAAAGCTCTATTAGTGAGAAAAAAAGGAGGTAAAATTCATTTGGGTGGTAAGTTGCATGACCGAGCAATAAACAGTGAAAGTAGTGTAGGTCAGAAGTGTAAAAAGTGGCCTGGTCATTCAAGGTGTTTAAGCACTGGGGGCTGAGGTGGTTAAATCCGGCGTTCAATTCAGACACCAGAACTGCCCGCCGGATCCGGAAAAACGTGTGAAAACGGATTACATTTGAATCCTGATCAGGATTTTGATCACAATGAAAAAATGCATTGGAAAAAACGGATCCGCCATTTATGGACTTTTAACTTTTTTTTTTTTCCCATTTTTCGGGTTTAACATGCAAAAGCCGGATCCGGTTTGACCGAACACACGGCACCAGATCCGGCGTTAATGCAAGTCAATGGGAAAAAGACTGTATCCGGCGTTCAGTCAAAGTGTTCTGGATTTTTGGCCGGAGGTAAAAATACGACATGCTACGGTTTTCTGAAAAGCCTGATCAGTCAAAAAGACTGAACTGAAGACATCCTGAGGCATCCTGAACGGATTACTCTCCATTCAGAATGCATTAGGATAAAACTGATCAGTTCTTTTCCGGATTTGAGCCCCTGGGACGGAACTCAGCGCCGGAAAAGAAAAACGTTAGTGTGAAAGTACCCTAAAGAGGACCTGACCTCTCATTTAGTAAATGTGTTCTTCCTGAAATAACCATTCTGGAACAGCTTTTCTTATTGTTCTGCATTATGCCATTCCTCTTATTCTTCATAGAAATCTGTAAATAAACTGACAACTGGGTGTTATTAGTTGCATGTGTGTCCGTACACATTGACGCTGATCAGTCAGTGCTGTCTGTATAGGGACACACCACTTTGACAATGGGAATGGTAACACCCATAAACCCATTACTCATAAATATCTGTAACAGTTGGAAGAAAAGATGCTTCAGAATTGTAATTTCTTGAGGAATGCAAGCATTTACTAAAACTGACATGTCATGATTGCCGAGCAGATATATTTGTGCATAAATGCTGTTCCGGGCAGGCCTCCAGTTACTTGTGCAGAAGTAATTGTCTTACAATGGTTTGACAGTTTACAGGCTGCCTTGCTTAACAGATCAGCAGATCGTGTGTTGGAAATTATTCTTCTTATTATTTTTTTCGTTTTTTGTGTAAATTGGAAACTCTACTGGATGGGTCATAAGTACTTACATCTTCACTAATTAGTTTTTTATTTTTTCATGTTGCTCTGGCTTCTAAATTTTTAGGATTTCTCACCCAGTGGGCATTCCCTTGTGCCGTAGACACTCCGCTATTGCTATGTGATTGCTGTCCTAATGTGTATTCACCTCAGCAGGTAGTATACTGCACTGCTGCGACTCTGCAGTGCAGTGTAAAAGCCATGCAACGAAAAATCTGCACTGCAAAACCGTAGTAGTTCCCAGTAAAAGGTGTGCTGTCTTGTGCAGATGGTTTATGACTTGTTAATCCTCCTTTTCTCCCTGCGGCTGAGATGGCTCTTGTCAATCATTGCAGTCTGCAGTGTAACATCTTGGGATGCAGTTGCTGGATGAATCGCTAGAGAGACCGGCCTATGAGCTCATTCAGACGAGCAATGGTCACATCCATGTTGTGTCAAAGTGTAGAAGGGAAAAATTCACAAAGACATTGCAGTGAACATTGCAGTGAACCATCATAGTCAGTGGCCAACTCGCATGTCTGATTTTCCTCACAGACCATCAGTCTCTGCAGAGAGTATGGCAGCATGCTCTATTTTGGTCCAATGTTTGTGCTAAGCTCGCCTGTTGTGTCAGTGGATACTTGATAAAAACTGGCAGCACACAGTGGCCAGAACAGTTACATTGCTTATTTTAATATTTTAATCTGCGAGAAACTGAGACTAGTATGCCACTGAGCTTCATATTAATATAAATAAAAAAAATAAAAAAATATATATATATATATATATATATACATACATACACAGAAAACTGAGTGTACGTATGTACAGTATGTATGTCCGCTAAACAAATCTGCACTGTCACATTTGCAATCACTAAATTTGGCACACAGGTACATCAGGTGTTCGGGAATGTTTTAGACCGCGTCTCAGCTCTCTAGCGCATACCATTCCTGAGATATTCCCAAAAAAATGCATTAGCCAATAGAAGCCTGGTCACATGACCCTTATCAGCCATTAGAAGCTCGCAGGCCCTTAGTCTCCACATACAGTTTTTCCTGAAAAGCTAGTTGCAGATATGAGACTGGCTTCCTATTTTTCTAGTTCTAGCTTTCTTTCATTTTTGGAAAGAAAGCTGTAATGCACGTTTTCCACATGTGGGTCTCGCTCATGAACTGCAAAATATTTTGGTTTGCTAGATTCAAAAATTCAAGATGAATTCTGTATTGATACAATTGATTTTCTCCTCTCTAGTATGTTTATACATATCTCCTTGTGCTTCATAGATCAATTTTCCCCTATTTTTTTTTTTTTTTTTTTTTAATTCACCAAGTTTTTGGTAGAAGCTTCAAACTGTTAAATCAGTGCTTTTTCATTATAAGATTTTTTTTCTTATATCTTTTTCTGTGCTTGTATTCCCACATAATGCTTCTCTGGAAAAGAGACATGCAAGACAGCCAAAAGAAAAAAACAGTATCTCATACCAGGAACCAATCTCTTTCTGGATAACTATCCTTTACCAGAGCTGAGCAAAGAAAATCTGCTTGGCTGCCTGAGAAGCTTTTGGTTGGGGTACTATATCTTATATGAGGAATATTGTAGCTAAAGTTCCTCTGGGTTCCTGGGAAAAATGTATGAAAATCTTACAACTGCTGGCATCAGATAGGCTCAGGCTCCATTAACACGTCCGCAAAATGGGTCCGCATCCGTTCCGCAATTTTGCAGAACGGGTGCGGACCCATTCATTCTCTATGGGGACTGAATGGATGCGGACAGTACACAGTGTGCTGTCTGCATTTGCGGTGCGCGGCCCCGATCTTTGGGTGCGCAACACCTAAAAAAAAATAGAGCATGTCCTATTCTTGTCCGCAGCTTGCGGACAAGAATAGGCATTTCTATGGCTGTGCCGGGCTGGCGTGTTGCGGACCCGCAATTTGCGGGTCCACAACACACCATGGACGTGTGAATGGAGCCTTAGAAAGTGAATTTGAATATCTTTCCTAACAACCCAGAGGTGTAATGCCTGGTCTACAGGCCCTCTCCATACTGAGAGAGTAACCCCCAGACAATCTGTCAATTACATACTAGCAGAAGGACCCCGGCTTCGCACTGATATATTTGATCTATTTCATTTAATGTTTGTGTGTGTCGTTAAGATACAGTATCCACTATAACAGTGAAATCTACAGTACCACCGCTTCTTTAACAATGACCTCCACAGCGTCCGCCCCTTTATTAGTGACCTCCACAGTACCCCATTTAGTTAACAGCAGTGATTTCCACAAAAACCCGTCCCTCTTAAGGCTCCATTCACACGACCGCAAAATGGGTCCGCATCCGTTCCACAAAAGTCACCCTCCCTTCCACCCCCGCAGCTGACAGAAGTTGATTTTTACTTTCATTTTTTCAATCCCCGTCGGCTGTGGAGTGGGAGGGGCGTGGCATAACCGGGTCGGGGACGTTGATTAGCAGGGCCTGGGGTTTTTCAGTCTGTCTTTCAAGGGTAGCCAGAATGGCTACCCTACCTGACCCCTTAACTATTACCTCCACAGCACTCCGCTCCCTTAACAGTGTCATCCACAGTGCCCTGCCCCTTTAAAGCTGACCTACAACAGTGAAGAAAAATGGCTGGGTTGTTATGGAAACCTGTCTATTTTCAGAGCAAAGCAGATAGAATCAGCTTTTCTAGTTGAGAGGCCTTGTGGGGACCTCTGGCTAGATATATTATTTCTATAATTGGAGACCGCTTTAGTATGTGTGATGACTATTTTAGGCTAGGCAATGCTCCCCTGGTTTCTGGGAAAATATATGCAAATTAGTATGTCTAACAGCTGGCATCAGAATTACTTATCTTTTTGTCAGCTTATTTTCATAGCTTTGGATTTTGGCTAAATTTTCAAAATGGCTTTTCTGACAGAAAGGATAATAGAGGTAATTCTTTCTGGTGCCAACTGATGTTAGACTTGCTAATTTGCATATATATTCACAGAAACCAAGAGGAGTGTTGCCTAGCCCATAGTAGTCATCAAATATATTAACTGTTCTATATAATAGAAATAATACCCAGTCAGAGGCAAGGCCTTGCAACTAGAAGAGTTAATTCTATTTTCTCTGCTCTGATAACTCTTATCAGAGTTAGTTACAGATGTGAGGCTGGCTTATCTATTTTTCTAGTTAAGCTATGGAAGAAAAATTCAGGATTAATTTCACATTTATAAAAATTGATTTGCTAATCTCTAGTATGTATATTTATACATATCTCCTTGTGTTTCATAGATCTATTTATTTATTTTTTATCCACTAAGTTTTTGGTGGTAGCCTCAAACTGTTCAATCGGTGCTTTTTCATAAAACCATATTTATCTATTGCTGTGCTTGTATCTCCACATAATGTTTCTCTGGAAAAGAGACATGTAAGCTACTCTCTTCTCCAAAAGAAAAGGAAAACAGTATCTCTCATACCAGAAACCCAGCTCGTTTTGGGTAACTATCCTTTAAAAGAGCTGAGCAAAGAAAATCTGCTTGGCTGCCTGAGAGGCTTTGGTTGGGCTACTTTTTCTTATGCATGATGAGTATTGTAAGCCAGTCAATGTTCCTCAGTTACTGGAGAAAGGGAGCTCAAGGGAACTGGATTATGGAGAAGACTTGTAGCCAGAATCTAGTTATAGTAGCAAATACACACAGCTGGAGATATAGATAGAGATATATATATATATATATATATATATATATATATATATATATATATATATATATATATATTGCTCAAAAAAATAAAGGGAACACAAAAATAACACTTCCTAGATCTGAGTTAATTAAATATTCTTCTGAAATACTTTGTTCTTTACATAGTTAAATGTGCTGACAACAAAATCACACAAAAATAAAAAATGGAAATCAAATTTTTCAACCCATGGAGGTCTGGATTTGGAGTCACCCTCAAAATTAAAGTGGAAAAACACACTACAGGCTGATACAACTTTGATGTAATGTCCTTAAAACAAGTCAAAATGAGGCTCAGTAGTGTGTGTGGCCTCCACGTGCCTGTATGACCTCTCTACAACGCCTGTGCATGCTCCTGATGAGGTGGCGGACGGTCTCCTGAGGGATCTCCTCCCAGACCTGGACTAAAGCATCTGCCAACTCCTGGACAGTCTGTGGTACAACGTGACGTTGGTGGATAGAGCGAGACATGATGTCCCAGATGTGCTCAATTGGATTCAGGTCTGGGGAACGGGCGGGCCAGTCCATAGCATCAATGCCTTCGTCTTGCAGGAACTGCTGACACACTCCAGCCACATGAGGTCTAGCATTGTCTTGCATTAGGAGGAACCCAGGGCCAACCGCACCAGCATATGGTCTCACAAGGGGTCTGAGGATCTCATCTCGGTACCTAATGGCAGTCAGGCTACCTCTGGCGAGCACATGGAGGGCTGTGCGGCCCTCCAAAGAAATGCCACCCCACACCATTACTGACCCAATGCCAAACCGGTCATGCTGGAGGATGTTGCAGGCAGCAGAACGTTCTCCACGGCGTCTCCAGACTCTGTCACGTCTGTCACATGTGCTCGGTGTGAACCTGCTTTCATCTGTGAAGAGCACAGGGCGCCAGTGGCGAATTTGCCAATCTTGGTGTTCTCTGGCAAATGCCAAACGTCCTGCACGGTGTTGGGCTGTAAGCACAACCCCCACCTGTGGACGTCGGGCCCTCATATCACCCTCATGGAGTCTGTTTCTGACCGTTTGAGCAGACACATGCACATTTGTGGCCTGCTGGAGGTCATTTTGCAGGGCTTTGGCAGTGCTCCTCCTGTTCCTCCTTGCACAAAGGCAGAGGTAGCGGTCCTGCTGCTGGGTTGTTGCCCTCCTACGGCCTCCTCCACATCTCCTGATGTACTGGCCTGTCTCCTGGTAGCGCCTCCATGCTCTGGACACTACGCTGACAGAAACAGCAAACCTTCTTGCCACAGCTCGCATTGATGTGCCATCCTGGATAAGCTGCACTACCTGAGCCACTTGTGTGGGTTGTAGACTCCATCTCATGCTACCACTAGAGTGAAACCACCGCCAGCATTCAATGGTGACCAAAACATCAGCCAGGAAGCATAGGAACTGAGAAGTGGTCTGTGATCACCACCTGCAGAACCACTCCTTTATTGGGGGTGTCTTGCTAATTGCCTATAATTTCCACCTGTTGTCTATCGCATTTGCACAACAGCATGTGAAATTGATTGTCACTCAGTGTTGCTTCCTAAGTGGACAGTTTGATTGACTTGGAGTTACATTGTGTTGTTTAAGTGTTCCCTTTATTTTTTTGAGCAGTGTACATTAAATATAACATAAAAAATAATTAATATTGTCTAAAAATACTTAAAATCATAGATATAATACAATTGATAATCGCAAACTTTCTCAGTCACTGTCCCTCTTATATTTCTAATTGCGGAGCTCACGCAAATTCAAGTTTTAAGTTGGGGTGTGTGTGTGTGTGTGTGTGTGTGTGTGTATATATATAAAATAGATAGATAGATATATATATATATATATATATATATATATATATATATATATATATATATTAAAATTATTTATTAATTATAGTAAGAAGGTACAAGGAATCATTGTGGATGATAGGTATGTGTCACCGAGGTTCCTGGCGTCGGTGGGGTAAGAGCTAGTTTTCATGTGTCAGCACAGTTGCTGTGTTACACCTTGCTATCTAGTATGGCTGTAAATAGCTGATCCGGGACGGCTCTTACTGGGAGTAGTCAAAGTGCTGGCTGGGTGACTACTCCCCACGGTCCGGGTTTTGAAAGGCCTATAAAAAAAAACAGCCAGCAGTATCAGGTGGGTGGATTACTCCACTGACACTGGAGCTGTGTGAAACTCTGCTGAGATCTGAGGCCTGTGTCTGGGCTGAAAGCTGAAGACTGTGTGTCAGGCGAGCAGGCCGCCTAAAGCCTGCAGGTGGACTGTCTGAGGCTGAGCATTCAGCGGAATGTCGATCAAACAGCCAGGATCAAAGGTGACTGTTTTTCTGTATGAATTGTTTTGGAAGTGAACTAACACCAATACTAAAAATGAACTGTCATACTGTGAACCTGCAACTAGTGTGAATAAACACTGCAGTTTTTGAGTTACAAACGTGTCTTTGCCTCTATACTGCACCCCCTTGTACTGTCTACCAGACCGAATCCCCACAAAATGTTATATTTTTGATTTATATCTGATGTTAGAATAATGTCACTCCAAGCTGATATTTTGTACTTGGTCTGATGTAATTGCCGTGGCACAGTAAAAGGTTGTCCGATCCCAAAAGGAAAGGAAGGAAGGAAGGAAAAGATCAGAACTTCACGGTCCGATCCAGGTCTTTGTTGTCACACCGGCTCTATATAAGGAGCAATGGGTCCCCCATTTTTTTTAATTATTTATACCACTGAGGAAGGAACTGCTGAAGTACCGAAACGCGTCTGTGGAATAAGAGGTTAATTGTGGTATTTTGAATAAATCTGTCATTATTTTTGAAAGAGAGCGTCCATTCCGTGAAGTAAAGAAGTAGCAGAGATTGGCTTCCCGATACATCTACCACGCATGCGCTATAAAATGTGCTGGCACAAGAGAAGTGTAAGTACAAGTGCGAACTGCAAGCCCCAGCGATATGAAGTGGCAGAGGGGAGCAGAGCGGAAGAGACGCCAGCCAAGCCAGGCACGTATCCACCTACCCGATACGGACAGTGGGCCACGCGATAGAATTTGGGTATTGGTAAGAAGCGGGAGCGCGATTCACCCTGCATGACTAAATATAGAGCCTTTCTGCTGCTATTACAGTTAACTGTACCACGGCAATTACATCAGACTAAGTACAAAATATCAGCTTGGAGTGACATTAGTCTGACATCAGATATAAATCAAAGATGTATATGAGGAATTAACTATATATACACCGCACCTTGTAAACGGAATTTAACTTGAATTTGCGTGAGCTCCGCAATTAGATATATAAGAGGGACTGTGAGAAAGTTTGCGATTATCAATTGTATTATAACTCTAATTTTAGAGTGTGTATTTTTTTAATGTTAAATGTGTATTGATTACTTGAGAGCCGGCCATTTGTTTGAATAATTAGCAATTTCAGCCAGGTGGGTATAGCGGGCCGAGCACTATTCTAGTGAGCTTCTTACATCGGTTATATCTTTGCATTACACTTTATAGCTATTCTCCCCGGTTAAGGGTAGGGCTACATAACAACTTTGGTCACGTGACCGCAAGCTGCGTGACAAATAATGTGTGTGATTTGTTTGCGACTGGTCTGATTTGGAGTCGCATGCAATTTTGAATTTGCGATACTGTAAATGATAGTAAAATAAATCTGACAGTCTATGCTGGTAAAGTTGCATGTGACCAGACCCCAAAAATCCAGCAGGTATGGATTTTTATGTGACTGTTGCTGTTGCATTAGGCACATGTGGCAAGCCATCCACAATCATTAATTGCTGTGTTTCCATGCAACGTTGCGATGTTTGGGCCGTGCTCGTCCTGTAGCCCTATCCTAAAGGTAAACTTGTGCTTTACGTTTCTATGATTTGCCTGAGATGAATATATCAATACCTGTTGCTGCATTCCTGACATAGGGGGCTTTTTCATAATATTCAAATTAGGCGTAAAGTTAGGAAAGGGCAGTGCACCTTAGCCCATCTGCTCTGCTTCCCAGCCATTCCCCCTCTGGATGTATCCATGTAGAAGGGGGCCTAATTTGCATATTAGGGAAAGGTGCCATATCTGGAGACTGCAGCAATAGATTGAGGTGAAATGAGTATTAATTTCTACTCCTCGGGCATCCCTACACGGTATTGTACCTGGTTTGATACTGTTGAGCCTCGTGACAGATTCCCTTTAACAAACATGAGAAGCATTTTATTACCACCCTGTTCTTTGCTTCCTTTGCTTGGGCACAGTATGTTATTGAGAATGTATTTTCTTTTTATTTTCCCTGATTCACCTGCATGATTTGAATGTTACCATGGAAGGTTCTTCTATGTAACAACCCTATTTGTATAGACGGAAATGTGTGATTCTGATTTGAATATCTGCAGGGAATATTTCTTTGTAACCAATACTAAATAAAGTTAGGGCTATACAGAATATCTGAATGTTGGCACTTTCTGAAAAGTTCTTCCCTCACAGCTTAAACTTAAAAATATTATACTCGCCCCTTTTTTTCAGAGCCATTCTCTGCATAGCTGGTTCAGTCCTCCTGCCACTGTTTTTCAAACTTCAGTGGTCACTTACCTGTATAGGCCACATGACTGCTGCAGTCAATCGCTGTCTTCAACGTTAGACCGCTGAACAAAGTGATTGGCTGGAGTGGCCATGTGCCATTTTTAAGCAGGCAGAGACAAGAGAACTGGAACCAGCTATGCAGAGAAAGGGGTGAGTGTAATATGATTTTTTTTATTTTGGGCTATTTGAGAGCCTGTCCGAGATTCTTCATTATCTTGCACATCCTCTTTAAAGGGGTTGTCTGGGTTCTTGATGACCTTTCCTCAGGATAGGTTTTCAGTATGGGGTCGGCGGGGGTCAGACAGCCGGCAGCATCCTGGTCAATAAGTTGTCTGAGACAGCAGAGTTAAAAGGAGCGCTGCATTCTCTTCACTAGCTCGCCATCGACATTGGAGTGGTGGGCAGTGTAATTACAGCATAATTAGAGCACCCCCATCCCATTAACTTGAAAGTGAATGAGACAAAGGAGCGGTCATCGTACTCCTCGCCATTGCATTGTCGACTGCTAGAATGTACACAGTGAAGAGATTTCTTGTATGTTATGGAGTAGATTAATATATAGTTTTGTTAAAGTATCACATGTGTTTTGCTGATGCTGGGATTGGGAGTCCGGTGGGCGGTCCTATTCTTTGGAAATTCTGCAGCTCAGAAATATTGAGATTGGTCAATGGATTGGGCTACTTTCACACTGGCGTTTTGGCTTTCCGTTTGAGATCCGTTCAGGGCTCTCACAAGCGGTCCAAAACGGATCAGTTTTGCCCTAATGCATTCTGAATGGAAAAGGATCCGCTCAGAATGCATCAGTTTGCCTCCGATCAGTCTCCATTCTGCTCTGGAGGCGGACACCAAAACGCTGCCTGCAGCGTTTTGGTATCCCTCTGAAGAAACTGAGCCAAACGGATCCGTCCTGGCACACAATGCGAGTCAATGGGGACGGATCAATTTTCTCTGACCCAATCTGGACAATAGAAAACGGATCCGCCTCCCATTTACTTTCAATGGAGTTCATGACTGATCTGTCATGGCTGTTACAGATAATACAAACGGATCCGTTCATGTAACGGATCCGTTTTTGCAGATCCATGACTGATCCGGCTAAAACGCGAGTGTGAAAGTAGCCTTAACTGTTTGTGTACAATCTCCTAGAAGTCAAAATGTAGTGGCTTCCTGGGTAAATATAGCGTTTGATCTTTTTATGGATTGTGAGAACTGCATTCGTTCTTTTACTTATAAGATTTTTTTTCTCTCCTGCAGAAAGAGGCGTGTGTTTACCTACAGTCTCGCTGTGGATACTTTTCGTGTATATCGAAGCAGCAATTAGGTTTAAAGACCTGAAGAACTTTCATGTAGATCTATGTCGTCCATTTGCTGCACACTGGTAAATTTTCCATGTCATTTTATGGTTAAGAACTGCTGACCACTAAGGGTATCTTCACATGCTGCAGACTTTGCTTATTTTGGCAGCAAGCGCATGCATTTCTGTAAGCCCCATTCACGTTAAAATTTCTGCAAATAAAATCTGCCATGTGTGAGGGCATCCTAAGCAGTGAAGATGGCTCCTGCTATTTATTTTTTATTTTTTTATTTAGATCTCTTCTTTTATTAAGATTTCTCTCAACTTTATATTAACTTTGTATTTTTTTTCTTACTTCTTGTACAGTATTGGATATCCTGTAGTCACTTTAGGCTTTGGGTTTAAAAGCTATGTCAGTTATAAAATGCGGTTAAGAAAGCAGAAAGAAGTACAGAAGGAGAATGAGTTTTATATGCAGCTCCTGCAGCAGGCACTACCCCCAGAGCAGCAGATGTTACAAAGGCAAGAAAGGGAAGCAGAAGAAGGCAAGTACTTGTTGAAAATGGCCTGCCCTGTACAAGTGCCCTGTGTGTTTCTTGCCATTTAGATTAGATGCATATCGGACAAACCTGCAGATTTTGGGGAGAGTTCCCCACACATATGAAGACTGTTGGCCAAACCCTACCATTCTTGGCATGTTCAGCTGACGGTACACTAATGTATCAGAGGTGTCAAACAGTGGCTTATTCTACCTACTGAGCATATTCATGATTGACCAAGCCCATTATGGATGTGTATGTTTGAGAGATTGATTGGCCAATAGCTACCTAGTGTATATGGCCAGCATCTTACTGGTATGACTCCATACATGTGGGTATGATACATTCTCTTAGTGTTAGTCGTGGCCAGGATATTTGCCGTTCAGAGTAATAACTTTTCTTTTCCACACTACAGCCGCCAAGGGTTTATCTGAAATGGATTCTTCGATACTGTTACAGCACAATGGACTCTCTTCAAATAAAAAAATTTCCAGCACATTGCCAGAGCTGGAGTACAAAGAAAAGGGCAAAGACAAGGATGTGAAAAGACACAATTTGGGGATTAACAACAACATCCTTCAGCCCACAGACTCTAAAGTACAGGAGATTGAATATATGGAAAATCATATCAACAGTAAACGACTAAATAATGACTTGGGGAGTACAGAGAACCTTTTAAAGGAGGACATGTGCACTACTTCCTCTAAGAACTACAAGAACACCACAGGGACTGCTAATTCATCTCCTCGGAGCCACAGCTCCTCAAATGGGACTATCCCTTCCTCAATGTCCAGCAAGAATGACAAGAAGAAATGCACTAGTAAGAGTCCAAGCATGCACAAAGACCCAACAGAGAACTGTATTCCTAACAACCAGCTTAGTAAGCCTGACACGCTAGTAAGGTGAGCATACCCTGCACTTTACTGTTATCCCTTTGAGGTAGTCTGTCAAACTGTGGATATGGTTAACTTGAAAGCCTAAAAGAAAGGAGACATGCGTGGTCATCTGCTCAGGTGGAGTATTGGTTCTCAATGAAGAGTTATTTTCAGGCAATGTACCATGGGAAAAAAAAGTATGCAAGTTAGGCTACATTCACACGAACGTTGTGTTTTGCGAATACCAGCCCATGTGCTCTCCCCAATTTGCCGCGGCTATCATAGAAAATGCCTATTCTTGTCTGCAATTGTGGACAAGAATAGAACCTGTTCTATTTCTTTTGCGGGGCCGCAGCACGGAGCAACGGATGAGGACAGCACACATTGTGCTGTCCGAATCTTTTGCCGCCCCATAGAAATGAATGGGTCCTCACCCGTTCTGCAAAATTGTGGAACGGATGTGGACTCGTTCATACATTCGTGTGAATGTAGCCTTAGGCTGAGTTCACACTTCAGTTATTTGATCAGTTATGTCCATCAGTAGTTGAGCCAAAACAGGGTGTGGGTCAAAAACACAGAACATGCACAGATTTTTCCATTACACCTGACCTCTGAGTAGGCTTCTCTACTGGTTTTGGCTCACAATAACTGATGGAAATAACTGAAGTGTGAACTTAGCCTTAGCTTATGTCAGCCAAACCAGAGACTCCTCCAAAAGGAAGAGCAACTCATCCATAGACTGCCGTTCCAGGTTTCTTGCCCCTTTGATGTTCGATGCAGTTTCAGGGGTGAAGGTACTGGTTCTCATTGAAGAGACCCAATGGGTGTCTGAAAATTTCTTTTCAGGCAGTGCGCCATAGGAAAGTGAGCAAATCGCAAAAATGTCAGCCAAACCCAGGGGTCAACCTAGTTATAGTTCTGGCAGTAATAGGAGAGTGCTACACGTTGTTAACTTTGGCAACCAGCTAGGTCATTGTTTTGTTTCCACAGGGCATGGCTACCAATTTGCCATGCTAAGGCTCAGTGCATTAGACACTAAAGAGCTGTGTTGTAGACCTAATCCATGAAACACCCACACAAGAAGAGGCTGGATGATACACGAGTGTGGAAGATTAAAGAAAATGAATCAAATTATGTTAAAATGTGAATATTTGGTATGTAGAGTATTGTCTGTTTGCTTTTGCTATTTGTCATCCTGCTTATTCATGGTCTAAGGGGTAGACCAGCTTTGGGGACAGAATGTGTTGTACATGTTTGAGAATCTGATCCAATCTGGCTCCCTTAAGTGGTCTTCTGGTCGCCATCCTGTAAACTTCCAGATGGGCAGGGTCACATATGCCGCTGCAGGCAGTGGCTGGCTTCAGCAGGACGTGACCCAGCTATGACTAGGGCTGCAGTTATCAATTATTAGCTATCGATCAAGTATTCTACCGATTAATCCAACAATTAAGAGTACTCTAATAAGAAAAAAACTAATTAAAAGAATGTTTTCCTTTTACAAAAACTCATCACCCCCCTCCCCCTTCCAGTGTTCGAATCTCCCCCCTCCTAGTCATCAGTCCCCAGCGATTTTTTTTATCAGATCAAACAACAAACACGAACAACCCCTGCATCCTTCCCACTCCTACTGTGCACAAAGTACATAAAGTCTAATATAAGAGCACACCCTGGCAAAATGACAACGTACACTTTGTTCAATCCTAAAGGCTGTATTACACTGGCCGATATTTTGGCTGATAATCGCTAACGAGCGTTTGCATGAACACTCTCTTTAGCGATCATCTTGCAGTGTAATACTGCCGCCGATTGCCCAATGAATTAGCTTGTTCATTGGGCAATTCTGTGTTTTTTATTAATTTTTTTTTTTTTAAAGCATGCTTAAAAACAGCGTTTGGCTTGCCAGTGGCAGATCGTGCTGTCTAATTACGATCTGCCACCGGCAAACCACTGAGACCCAGAACCGACCACATGACTAATTATACGTGCACGGGGGTCAGTACAATTGTTCAGCCCCACAGGTGTCCGACTTGGAAAGCCAGAAATGACAACCACATATTTGGTACAGCTAGACCCCCTGCATCTCCAGAAGGCTGCAATTTCTCCAACCGTATTCTAGGTACCCTATTCCTCTAGATCAATTGACAAAATAACCCATTAACATGCCGAAAGGTAGCAGTAGGTATCCTTGCAGGGGAGCGGTGGAGAAGGTACAGCAGTTGGGGCATAAGAATTATTTAATAAGATTTTGCCCTACCAATAATTGATATTGGGAGCTTAGTCCAAGCGAGTATGTTTGGAAGTTTACAGGACAGGGACTGCGAGACGGCTGAAAATGGATGTCAGAGAGAAAGAGTAAGGGCTGTTTCACACGAGCGGATGCCATGCGTGACATCCGCTCCGTGAGTGACAGCCAAGACCCGATGCAGACTGCAGAAGCACGGAGCATTAACATGATTGATAATGCTCCGTGCCTCTCTGTGATCTCTTTACTACGAAATCACAGTGACAACTTTATCTCACTGTGATTTCGTAGTAAAGAGATCACAGAGAGGCACGGAGCATTATCAGTCATGTTAATGCTCCGTGCTTCTGCAGTCTGCATCGGGTCTTGGCTGTCATTCATGGAGCGGATGTCACGCACGGCATCCGCTCGTGTGAAACAGCCCTAAGAATTTTTCCAACAAGGTACAACACGCTGCAAGGGTATGTTAAAAATGTCCCCAGAGCTAGACAACCCCTTTTAAAGGGCTTGTGTCCTGTCATACATTAGTGGCATATCGCTATGATATCCCACCAATGTCAGATAGGTGCGGCTCCCACCTCTGGGACCTGTTCCGGTCTCCAGAACAGGCCTCCAAAGTGACAGATCCACACTGTGCATCTGTGCTGCTTTCCCTATAGAAGTGAATGGAGGTTGGCCGCACATGCACAGTGCCCTCTTATTCTTTTTGAGGGTTCCATTCAGAGGTGGGACCTGCACCTATGTGACATTGGTGGCATATCGCTAGGATATGCCACTAATGTATGAGATGAGACAACCCCTTTAAGGGATGCAACACAGAGCTCTTTGTGGCAGTTTTTTTTTTTACCTAAAGCAAGAAGTGGATCCAGCAAGAATGAGAAGTATAAGGCCCCTTTCACACGGGCGAGTACTTCGCGCGGATGCGATGCGTGAGTTGAACGCATTGCACCCGCACTGAATACCGACCCATTCATTTCTATGGGGCTGTTCACATGATTTTCACTTGTGCGTTGCGTGAAAATCGCAGCATGCTCTATATTCTGCGTTTTTCACGCAACGCAGGCCCCATAGAAGTGAATGGGGTTGCGTGAAAATCGCAAGCATCCGCAAGCAAGTGCGGATGCGGTGCGATTTTCACGCATGGTTGCTAGGAGACTATCGGGATGGAGACCTGATCATTATTATTTTCCCTTATAACATGGTTATAAGGGAAAATAATAGCATTCTGAATACAGAATGCATAGTAAAATAGTGATGGAGGGGTCAATTTTTATTTATTTAACTCACCTTAGTCCACTTGATCGCGATGCCCGGCATCTCCTTCTGTCTCCTTTACTGAACAGGACCTGTGGTGAGCATTAATTATAGGTCAAGGACCAGTGGTGATGTCACTCCGGTCATCACATGATCTTTTACCATGGTGATGGATCATGTGATGACCGGAGTGACATCACCACAGGTCCTTGACCTGTAATGAATGCTCACCACAGGTCCTGTTCAGTAAAGGAGACAGAAGGAGATGCTGGGCATAGCGATCAAGTGGACTAAGGTGAGTTAAATTTATTTTTATTTTTTTAACCCCTCCAGCGATGTTTTACTAAGCATTCTGTATTCAGAATGTATTATTTCCCCTTATAACATAGTTATAAGGGAAAATAATAGCAATCTACAGAACACCTAACCCAAGCCCGAACTTCTGTGAAGAAGTTCGGGTTTGGATACCAAACATGTGCGATTTTTCTCACGCGAGTGCAAAACGCATTACAATGTTTTGCACTCGCGCGGAAAAATCGCGGGTGTTCCCGTAACGCACCCGCACATTTTCCCGCAACGCCCGTGTGAAAGAGGCCTTAGTCCTTCCTTTATGTTTCCCATTTCCTTCCAACCTACTTCTGGCTTTGGCTCAAAAACTGCCACAAAAAGCTCTGTCACAATGCCTTTAAGAGGTTGTCCAGCAAGTATTTATATGGAAAAAAAAGTCACACACCGTCACCCATCAACAATCTCTTGCCGCTCATGTTCCGATGCTCTATGGTTCCCCATCGGTCTTCGTAGTCTCCATTATCATACAGGAAAACTCACTCATTTAATCACGGCTGCTGTGGTGATCCACCTTGGCCACTGATTGGCTGAATGGTCATTTCCTGTGCCACAAGAGGGACCAGGAAGTATAATTTGCAGCCACGTGGATGCGGACAGCACGTGGCTGATATCTGTGTGCTATCCGCATTTTTTAAAGCCCCATAGAAATGACTGGGTCTGTGTGTGATCCCAAAAAAAGTGGATTGGAAGCGGACCCAAAATACAGTCATGAGCATGAGGGGCTGGTGGTGGGCCAAAGCCAGAAGCAGACACTTCTCCTTGCCATTTTTGTAGTGCTCTTTAAATGTAAAGCTGCTCTGTGATTAGTTGCGGTGGGCAACAAGTCAAGGATTTCTTTAGGACTGATGAATCTGCCCCATAGCTCCTTTTATAATAAGGGAGCAGTGGTCAGGGCAGAATGAGTCTGACATGTTCCCTGCTTCACAGTGCTTTCCTCTGGTATGTCCCCCAGTCATCTGTGACTTGTAGAATTACTCCATTGTGTTTGGAGAAAACGTACTGTATGTCTTCTGAGAGTCAGATTTCTTGCAAATCAAACTTAAATTGGCCGTGACACAGAACACATCTTGTTCCTAACAGCCCTATACCATTTTCTTACAACTGTGCTCACATTAGGTGTGCCCGCAGGCCAGTGACATCATGTTCATTGGTCATGTGCCCTGAGCGCTGCTCAGCCCCATTGAAAGGCATGGGGCTGAGCTGTGCCCAGGCCAGTGAAATAGTCATGACCTCACCGGACAGCGAGAAGGCCACGGCGCTACTGCGAGTGCCACTGCCTTGTCAAACAGCTGATCATAGGATAGATAGTAAGAAAATGGTATAGAACCCCTTTAACTGACATTCAATACATCTATTTTTCTGTGCATGTGGAGTGTATTTTTTATTTTTTTTTCTTACAGTAAACCAGATGAAAGGGTTTAATGTAAAAAACTGGCCTGTGCCTCACATGGATCTAGAGATCTCACCATTCATTGCTCTGCTAGATTTATTTCAAGCTAGCAGCTTAGGGGGTGTGTCCTTTCTACTGCAGCTCTCTTCCTATCTCAGCTCAGGGGCACGTCCTTTCTGTTGCAGCGTAATGCCTATCGGAACTTAGGGAGTGTGTCCTTTTTGCTGCAGTTATCTTCCGGCAGCTGTCACAGCTTCTAACCGTAGATAGGGCTGGTGGCAGTTGAAGGATGGAACGGACCATGCCTGACCAAGTGGACAGATAAATAGGCAAAAGACCAAACAGCAGGTGGCGCTATACAGAAGGATTTAATTGAGCAACTTGGCGGTTATAGTATTTTTTATTTATTTTTTACATGCAATTACAAAAGGATTCAGATCCAGGTGCTGGTTTGAAAAATGCTGGATATTTTTCATGGGACAACCCGTTTTAAATGGAGTAATAGAATAATGAGCGAGCACTCATACACTTGGCAACCAGATTGACATGTGCAGAAAATATTTATTAAATCCCCATAAAATACAAGTAATAAAATTTATAAGAACAATGTAGCAATAATATACAACATTACAGTCACATATATTGTGGTAGATATGATCGACACTATATTCATATGACTCAATAGTGTCGATAAATTCAATAATATATATCACACCAAGAAACTTCAAGTATATGCTGTTATTTGGGAAAGAGGGGGTATTATCTTCTAGAGCTCTATCCCAATTTGGGAAACTGAATGTCACTGAAAATGTTGTAGGTGTATTCACTGGGAGCGCAATATGTTCATAAAGTGTCCACAGGAATCCTGATAATGTGAAAAGTCTCTTATAGCATATCCTTTTAAGGTCGATATGAGCTTTGGATTGAAGAAAACTTTAAATTGATGTTTGGCTTACCGTCTAGCGTCTGCTGTCTCCCTATTGCTTCAATGGAGCTTTAAATATTTGCCGGCTTATTCAGTCGCTCCATACAGCAAGCTGGTTTAAATTTCGCAGGAGTTGCCACTCTGTTCCGCAATTTCCTTTGGTGCAGCTTTCGACGATAAGAATAGTTAATCCTTTACTGTAGAAATTTTCTTCTGTATGGCCATACAGTATTATCGGAGGCTTTTCAGTGCAGGTACACCACTTGTTTCACCATACGCGTTACGGGTAGATTCACTCTCCCTTCCTCAGTGGAGGCAGAGCAGGCAGACACTTGACCACTGAGGAAGGGAGAGTGAATCTACCCGTAACGCGTATGGTGAAACAAGTGGTGTACCTGCATTGAAAAGCCTCCGATAATACTGTATGGCCATACAGAAGAAAATCTCTACAGTAAATGGATTAACTATTCTTATCGTCGAAAGCTGCACCAAAGGAAATTGCGGAACAGAGGGGCAACTCCCGCGATCTTTGGAACTCCCGCGAAATTTAAACCAGCTTGCTGTATGGAGCGACTGAATAAGCCGGCAAATATTTAAAGCTCCATTGAAGCAATAGGGAGACAGCAGACGCTAGACGGTAAGCCAAACATCGATTTAAAGTTTTCTTCAATTCAAAGCTCATATCGACCTTAAAAGGATATGCTATAAGGGACTTTTCACATTATCAGGATTCCTGTGGACACTTTATGAACATATTGCGCTCCCAGTGAATACACCTACAACATTTTCAGTGACATTCAGTTTCCCAAATTGGGATAGAGCTCTAGAAGATAATACCCCCTCTTTCCCAAATAACAGCATATACTTGAAGTTTCTTGGTGTGATATATATTATTGAATTTATCGACACTATTGAGTCATATGAATATAGTGTCGATCATATCTACCACAATATATGTGACTGTAATGTTGTATATTATTGCTACATTGTTCTTATAAATTTTATTACTTGTATTTTATGGGGATTTAATAAATATTTTCTGCACATGTCAATCTGGTTGCCAAGTGTATGAGTGCTCGCTCATTACTCTATTACTACATTTGCCTTTTAAGAGAGGGTGGGGTGATTCCCTCTATATGAGCTTGCAGCACCATACCTTAACTACTTGCTAGTGAGCCACCACAACCTACCACCCGTTTTAAATGGAGCAAACCATTTTGGCAGAGCTGCTGTTTGCTCAAACTATAGACAGGCAAAGGGAGAGTGTTGTGAGCATGGTATGTGACTTGTGCAAAGATTCTTCAGTGGGTCCGTGATCCGCAGGATGCAGCCATAGACAGGACATGTGTCCAGACCCAGAAGCCTTTCATAAGTTCTTTAACTGTTAGTGAACAATACATCAGGTTTATGTCAAGTATTTCCAGTGTTGGCCCGTCTTTTTCAGGACTTCCGCCCTAGATGCCGGATATCTGCTTCTGGGCCAAACCCTAATGCCTATCCATTCTTTCTTAAAGGGGTTCTGCACTTTGTTTAAACTGATGATCTGTCCTCTGGATAGATCATCAGTATCTGATCGGTGGGGGTCTGACACCCGGGACCCCCGCCGATCAGCTGTTTGAGAAGGTAGCGGCACTCCAGGAGCGCCGCGGCCTTCTCACTGTTTACCGCAGGCCCAGTGACATCACGACTAGTATCCACTTGCCTGGGCGGGGCTAAACTGCATTCAAGTGAACAGAGCTTAGCCCCTCCCAGGCCAGTGATACTAGTCGTGACGTCACTGGGCCTGCTGTAAACAGCGAGAAGGACGCGGCTCTCCTGGTGCGCCTCTGCCTTCTCAAACAGCTGATCGGCGGGGGTCCCAGGTGTCGGACCACTGCCGATCAGATGCTGATTATCTATCCAGAGGACAGATCATCAGTTTAAACAAAGTGCAGAACCCCTTTTAATCACAGTTTGGCATTTATCATAATTTCTGTGTTTTTGTTACATAGTTTCTTACACTCCAGTCACATTCAGAGCTGGAGTGTAAGACTCGATGTAACGGCACAATGGTGCCTGCAGCTGTGGATGTGACAGGAGCATAAGATGTGACTTAACAGCCTGCAGCTCTGGATGGGACTGGAGTCGTGACTGCCTTTTATTTTTTTGGGTGTGTGTTATGTTCAGCTTTGCGGTTTCTGTAATATTAGTACAATCAGTGTTTCTATGTGGCCGAACACGCTTATTAGTGTTGAGCAAATCGAGCTTCGGATCCTAGATCCGAAGTCTATTAGTTCAAAACTTTGTTTGACTGCTGTACGGAGATTCACCTCTGTACAGCATTCAAATGTATGGGCAAAGGCAAATTCGTTAGCACCGAAGTCTTGTGGGACTTCTGTGAATAACTTCGGTATTAGATTTTTCAACTTTAAAACCATTTTAAAACATGTCTCCACAGTCTGCTTCGCTACAGAGGTACCGACCTGTACCAAAGCCAACTTAGGATCCATGTTTAAATCGATGGCCGAAGTTATTCACTGAAGTCACGCAAGACCTCGGTGAGGACACTGTTCGCCTCACCAGGGCCCGTACATTTTAATGCTGTACGGAGTCCTATCTCCATACAGTATTAAAACGAAGTTTGGAGAGAATTGACTATTTGCTCAACACTAATGCTGATTATACATTATACAGAGATCAGTGGCACTACATTTGTGCCACTTGTCTCTCTGGACATCTCAGCTGCTGTGATTATTATGTAGCTGTTACATATAAGGGCTGTTTCACATGGTCATTTGCAGTCAGGAAATCACGTTCTGCGTGTGAGCGTGATCCTCTGTTCTGGACACTGCTCCTCTTGCAGGAGCGCCCGGCATTATACTGATTTATAATGCTATGTGCCTCTGCATGACCTTCCTTCTACAGAATCCGTGACTGCTTTGTCAGTATGATCCTGTAGAAATAAGGTCATGCAGAGAGGCACCGCATTATAAATCCGTGTAATGCCCTGCGTTCCTGTAAGACGACCAGTGTCCAGAGTGTGATTTCCGGACTGCGCACGCTCTTCTGAAAGAGCCCTAAGGAGCATGGTTTATAATAATGTGACCACAGCAGGAACCCTGTAGTTCTGACAGCCTGTTATATAGGGTTCCATGTACAGGTGAAACTCGAAAAATTTGAATGTCGTGCAAAAGTCCATTTATTTCAGTAATGCAAATTAAAAGGAATTGCATTAATGCAGCTTAAAATTAGAATTTTGGGAAAAGGTTCAATATTCTAGGCTCAAAGTGTCACACTCTCTAGTCAGCTAATTAATCCATACCCCCTGAGCTAAGGGTACCTGAGATTGTGACTTTGGGGTTTCATAAGCTGTAAGCCATAATCATCCAAATTATACCAAATAAAGGCTCGAAATATCTCACTTTGCATGTAATGAGTCTATCTGATATATTAGTTTCACCTTTTAAGTTGCATTACTGAAATACAGTTGCAAGAAAAAGTATGTGAACCCTTTGGAATGATATGGATTTCTGCACAAATTGGTTATAAAATGTGATCTGATCTTCATCTAAGTCACAGCAATAGACAATCAGTCTACTTAAAGGGAATCGGTCACCTGCTTTTACCATTTTAAGCTGTCACCATCGCCATGTTCACTAAAGTACCTTATTTCCAGCAGTCGTCGTCTTACTTTATTTCGTTTTGTCCTTTTGATAAAAAAAGCCCTTTTATGATATGCTAATGAAGCTCCAAGGTGCCCAGAGGGGCGTTTTTTTCCCCCTCTCCGGTGCCCAGTGATGCCCCCCTGCAGTGCCCAGCCCGCCTTAATTTGAATCCCAAGAACTCCTCCTGATCCTCAAATAACCTCCCACACCCCGGCAAACGGTTCCGCCCCCTCCCCACGTCATCGTCTACCTTCTAGAAATGCCCCGTCCTGAACTTTCTCCATTTATAGACAATTTGTCTTACCATGGACTGATGAACAGCAAGGCTTTTGGAGATACTTTTATAACCCTTTCCAGCTTTATGCAAGTCAATAATTCTTAATCGTAGGTCTTCTGAGAGCTCTTTTGTGCGAGGCATCATTCACATCAGGCAATGCTTCTTGGGAAAAGCAAACACAGAACTGGTGTGTGTGTGTTTGTTTTTTTTGTTTGTTTTTTTTATATTATAGGGCATGGCAGCTGTATCCAACATCTCCAATCTCTTCTCATCTCATTGATTGGACTCCAGTTGGCTGACACCTCACTCCAATTAGCTCTTGCAGATGTCATTAGTCTAGGGGTTCACATACTTTTTCCACCTGTACTGTGAATGTTTACATCGTATGATCAATAAAAACATGGTAACATTTCATTCTGTGTGTGTTATTAGTTTAAGCAGACTGTGATTGTCTATTGTTGTGACTTAGATGAAGATCAGATCACATTTTATGACCAATTTGTGCAGAAATCCATATCATTCCAAAGGGTTCACATACTTTTTCTTGCAACTGTAAATGAACTTTGCACAATATTCTAATTTTTCGAGTTTCACCTGTATATGTTTCTTTGCTGGACTTAGCAGGATGTAAAAGCATAAATGGGGACAAAAACATGTCAGGGAGAGGGCTTGCTTCAGCAGAATATTCCCAACAAGTTGGCCACACTTAGTTTGTACACAAAACAGCATGCGACAGAAGTCCTCCCCCTCCTCCCACAATCCCTGACTCACATGAAGTAGCATTAGGCCTCATGCACACGACCGTTGTGTGCACCCGTGGCCGTTGTGCCGTTTTCCGTTTTTTTTCGCGGACCCATTGACTTTCAATGGGTCCGTGGAAAAATCGGAAAATGCACCGTTTTGCAGCCGCATCCGTGATCCGTGTTTCCTGGCCGTGAAAAAAATATGACCTGTCCTATTTTTTTCACGGCCAACGGTTCACGGACCCATTCAAGTCAATGGGTCCGTGAAAGAACACGGATGCACACAAGATTGGCATCCGTGTCCGTGATCCGTGGCCGTAGTTTAGTTTTTATACAGACGGATCCGAAGATCCGTCTGCATAAAAGCTTTTTCAAAGCTGAGTTTTCACTTCGTGAAAACTCAGAACCGACAGTATATTCTAACACAGAAGCGTTCCCATGGTGATGGGGACGCTTCTAGTTAGAATACACTACAAACTGTGTACAAGACTGCCCCCTGCTGCCTGGCAGCACCCGATCTCTTACAGGGGGCCTTCATCAGCACAATTAACCCCTTCAGGTGCGGCACCTGAAAGGGTTAATTGTACTATCATATCCCCCTGTAAGAGATCAGGGCTGCCAGGCAGCAGGGGGCAGACCCTCCCCCCCCCTCCCCAGTTTGAATATCATTGGTGGCCAGTGCGGCCCCCCCCCCCCTCCCTCTATTGTAATAATTCGTTGGTGGCACAGTGTGCGCCCCCCCCCTTCCTCCCTCTATTGTAATAAATCGTTGGTGGCACAGTGTGCGCCCCCCATTGCCCCCCCCCTCTATAGCATTAACAACGTTGGTGGCCAGTGTGCAGCCTCCCATCTCCCCCCCCCTCCCCCCCATCATCATTGGTGGCAGCGGAGTTCCGATCGGAGTCCCAGTTTATTCGCTGGGGCTCCGATCGGTAACCATGGCAACCAGGACGCTACTACAGTCCTCGTTGCCATGGTTACTTAGCAATAGTACAATAGTAGAAGATTAATACTTACCTGCTGCTGCGATGTTCGTGTCCGGCCGGGAGCTCCACCTACTGGTAAGTGACAGTGACAGGTCTGTGCGGCGCATTGCTAAATGAACCGTCACTTACCAGTAGGAGGAGCTCCCGGCCGGACACGAACATCACAGCTCCCAGGTAAGTATGAATCTTGTACTATTGCTAGTAACCCGCTGCCACCAATGATCGGGGGGGGGGGGGGGGGGGGGCGCAAGATGGGTGGCCGCACACTGGCCACCAATGTTGAAAATGCTATAGAGGGAGGGGGGCCAATGATTGCCACCAACGATTTATTACAATAGAGGGAGGAAGGGGGGGGGGGGCGCACACCGTGCCACCAACGAATTATTACAATAGAGGGAGGAAGGGGGGGGGAGGCGGGGGGGGGGGCACACTGTGCCACCAACGAATTATTACAATAGAGGGAGGAAGGGGGGGGGCGCACACTGTGCCACCAACGATTTATTACAATGGAGGAAGGGGGGGGGGGCCGCACTGGCCACCAATGATATTCAAACTGGGGAGGGGGGGGGGGGGTCTGCCCCCTGCTGCCTGGCAGCCCTGATCTCTTACAGGGGGATATGATAGTACAATTAACCCCTTCAGGTGCGGCACCTGAGGGGTTAATTGTGCTGATCACGGCCCCCTGTAAGAGATCGGATGCTGCTAGGCAGCAGGGTGCAGTCATGTACACAGTTTGTAGTATATTCTAACTAGAAGCGTCCCCATCACCATGGGAACGCCTCTGTGTTAGAATATACTGTCGGAAATGAGGTTTCACGATCTAACTCATATCCGACAGTATATTCTAACATAGAGGCGTTCCCATGGTGATGGGGACGCTTCAAGTTAAAATATACCATCGGATTGGAGAAAACTCCGATCTGATGGTATAAAAGGGACTCCGGACTTTACATTGAAAGTCAATGGGGACGGATCCGTTTGAAATGGCACCATATTGTGTCAACGTCAAACGGATCCGTCCCCATTGACTTGCATTGTAATTCAGGACGGATCCGTTTGGCTCCGCACGGCCAGGCGGACACCAAAATGACTTTTTTTTCATGTCCGTGGATCCGCCAAAAATCAAGGAAGACCCACGGACGAAAAAACGGTCACGGATCACGGACCTACGGACCCTGTTTTTGCGGACCGTGAAAAAAAACGTTCGTGTGCATGAGGCCTTAGGAGGAAGATGGGAGTAAACCATGGACGCTTTCCAGACTTGTGTTTTTCTGGTTTTCATCTATGGAATGGACATAGGACGCAGCATGTGGAAGTAGAAATAGGTTATTATGCTAAGTTTTGTTGGTAATTTTTGTTTCTGCTTAGACTTTAGCTTCCTTTTAATTCATGGCAATGTCCCTAGGCAAGACTGTGAGTGAGCCCACTCTCTTGGATGAGAAGCAACAAATGAATGGTCCCGGGATGCTTTACTGTTGGCATGACACAGGAGTCATGGTAGTGTTCGCTTGTTCTTCTCCAGACAATAATTTTTTCAGATGTCCCAAACAGTGTGACGGGGGCTTCATCAGAAAAAATAACTGTACCCCTGTCCTCTGCAGTCTAATCCCTGTACTTCCTATAGGATGTTTTGCTTAGAGGGAAGTGGCTTCTTTGCTGCCCTTCTTGACACTAGGGGGCCATCCTCCAAAAGCCTTTGCCTCATTGTGTGCAGATGCACGGACACCTGCCTGCTGCCATTTCTGAGCAAGCACTGCACTGGCGGTGACCCGATCCCATAGCTGAAATCTCTTTAGGAGACAATTCTGTCACTTGCTGAACTTTCTTGGGTGTACTGAAGCTTTCTTCACAGCAGTTGAACCTCTCTCCTTGCAGTTCGTCATGATCCGATAAATGGTTGATTTAGGTGCAGTCTTACAAGCAGCAATGGTCTTGCCTGTAAAGCCCTTTTGATGCAATTTAATGATGATTGCATGTGTTTCCTTGGAGGGAAACATGTTTAACAGAAGAAGACAATGATTTCAAGCAGCCCCTCTCCTTTTTTAAATAGCAACCAGTCTGCTTTTCTTATTCAAACTGCATGACTGAGATATCAGCTGCCTTGTACTCATTAACATTTTCTCCTGAGCTAATGAGAAGATCACTGAAATATTAGCAGGGCAGAAATGCAGTGGAGTTTTTTTTCTGATTTAAGTTAATTTTCATGGCAAGAAATGTGTTTGCAATTATTTGCAATTCGTCTGATCACTCTTCATAACAATCTAGAGTTAATGCTTCTTCAAATAGCTGAACAGCCTATCTTGAGGACAGGCCATCAATATGAAAATCATGGAAACCCCCTTTAATGCATCATACTTAGAAGGTCTGTTCACCTTCAGATATCTGTTGACGTGTCAGAAGATGTCATCAGTGGGTGACTATGCCCTGCAGTGAATGGGAGATAAAGACTGCGCCTTCATTCTAGAGATCCTGGGGATGGCCACAGAACACAGACCTTGCTATCTCACGATATTTTCTAGGGTACAGTCACAAGGGGCAGATTTTCCACATGCAACAAAGTGCCCATGTGTTACTGCAGATTTACCACTGAATTGGGGCCTGGTGGGAACAGGGACCAATGTGAGTGATGACTGTCTCTGTACAGCATGGCTGAATATAGGTGTTTGGTCATAAATACTATATTGGATGAGGTATTGACTGATGATAGAACATGTAGACCTGAAGAATATTTAGACATGGGTGTTCTCATTTTATCTTTTGCTGTGTTCCCTTACAAATGCTTACTTGTTAAAGGGGCTGTCCAGGATTAGAGAAAATCTGGCTGCTTTTTTCCAAAAAAACACCACACCTGCAGCTCTGCCTCGATGACTCCAGTGGAGCCGAGGTGCATTACCAGACCCAACCCAAGGACAGGTGGTGGTGCTGTTTTTGGAAGTAAGGAGCCATGTTTTTCTAATCCCGGACAGCACCTTTTAAAGGAAAGGCTAACCATTTTCTGTGTTCTTCCAGGTTGGAACAGGATGTAAAGAAATTAAAAGCAGACCTGCAGGGCAGCAGACAAATTGAACAGGATCTCCGCAGTCAGATCAATGTACTAACAAGCACGGAGCGGGGAATTCGAAATGAAATAGGGCAGCTCAGGCAGGAAAATGAGCTGCTGCAAAACAAGTGAGTGTTGTCACCAGGGAAATACGCAGCTAACAGGATTGTTCTATTCTCCATTCCAATGAAATGTCTCCTGTCGTCACTCAGATTACATAATGCTGTTCAGATGAAGCAGAAGGACAAGCAGACGATCAGTCAGCTGGAGAAGAAGCTAAAAGCAGAGCAAGAAGCTCGAGCATTTGTAGAGAAGCAGCTCATGGAGGAGAAGAAGAGGAAGAAATTAGAAGAAGCCACAGCAGCAAGAGCAGTCGCGTTTGCAGCAGCTAACAGGTATGTGTGTAAAATATAACTAGCATGATGGATCTCATACTTTTCTCAATACTGACCTTGTCCTTTTTTTTTTTTTTTTTTTTTTTTTTTTTCCTTTTGGAACAGAGGTGAATGTACAGAAACATTAAGAAGTCGAATTCGAGATCTTGAGAGTGAATGTAAAAAGTTATCAATAGACCTGAAACTAAAAGAAGACCAGATAAGGGAACTGGAGTTAAAAGTTCAGGTATGGTGTCTCCTGGTGCTTCGGCTAGAGAAAAAGCTAGTGGTAAATTTGACTTAGCTCGTTCTGGTTGGTCAAATGACACAGCTGAGGATCAAAAGGGAGGTTATAACTCAGACATAGACCAGCAAGAAGATTTCCTTCACTACAGTTTACATCATGTACCTTTCTAACAGGTCAGAGTATAATATTTTTGTGGGAGTGCTTCTTTAACCCCTTCCCGACAGCGCCGTACTATTACGACCTGCTGATCGGGCGTGTGCAGGAGTTGCGCCCGCCCGATCAGCTACAGGGGACCGGATGTTCCCGTGAGCCAGACCCCTGCTGTATGCGCCGGCATCGTTCAGCTCTCACCGCAACATAGAAGGGGGGTCCCCTCGCTGCTGTGTCGGGGACCAGATGGGTGAGAAGGCAGCCCGATGCTTGCAGAGGCTGCCCAATGCCTTGCATGGCATCAGGACCTGCTTTAAAAGGGTGCCCAGGAGATCCAGCCTCAGGCTGGGTCTCCTAGGCAATCTGTTAGTGTATTACTCTGTGTAATACAATACAGGCAATGCATTACAATACAGATGTATTGTAATGCATTGCAGAGGGGATCAGACCTCCAAAAGTTAGTCAGAAATAGAGTAAAAAACTGTTTTTAATTGAAAAAAAGTTTCAAGTAAAAAAAGAAAAAAAGGCCCTTTTCCCCTGATTTTATAATAAAAAAAATTGAAAAACAAAAGAAAAAACACACATTTGGTATCGCCGCTTCCGTAACGACCGGCTCTATAAATATCACATGATCCCACCCCCGTCCGATAAACTCCATAAAAAAATAAAAACTGTGTTAAAAAAAGCCATTTTTCACCTTACATCACAAAACGTGCAACACCAAGCGATCAAAAAGGTGTTTGTCCGACAATACCAATAAAGTGTCGCCTCATCCCGCAAAAAATGAGCCCCTAAAAGAAAATCGCTAAAAAAAAATATAAACTATAGCTCTCAGAACATGAGACACTAAAACATCATTTTTTTTTTTCAAATATGCTATTGTGTTAAAGAGAAATAAATAAAAAAAAGTATACATATTGGGTATCGCCGTGTCCGTAACAACCAGCTCTATAAAAATATCACATATCTAAACCCTCAAGTGAACACTGTAAAAAATAAAAACTGTATAAAAAAACAACATTTTGTCACCTTACATCACAAAAATTGCAACACCAAGCGTTCAAAAAGGCGTATGCCCCCAAAAATAGTACCGATCAAACAGTCACCTCATTCCGTAAAAAAGGAGACCCTACCTAAGACAATCGGTCAAAAAATAAAAAAGCTATTGAAATTTCATTTCCATTTTCTTTTAATTCTGTTTTGAGTAGCTTGAGTGGTGTAGTTTCTACAATGGGGTCATTTATAGGGGTATCCACTATGTAGGCCCCACAAAGTGACTTCAGACCTGAACTGGTCCTTTAAAAAGTGGGTTTTGGAAATTTTCTTAAACATTTTAAGAATTGCTTCTAAACTTCTAAGCCTTCTAACGTCCTAAAAAAATAAAATGACATTTCCAAAATGATGCCAACATAAAGTAGACATGTGGGGAATGTTAAGTAATAAATATTTTATGAGGTATCACTTTCTGTTTTATAAGCGGAGAAATCGAAATTTTGAAAATTTTGAATTTAAAAAAAGATTTGTAAAATTTTTATATATTTTCATAAATAAAGGTGAAAAATATTGACTCAAATTTATGACTATCATGAAGTACAATGTATCACGAGGAACCAATCTCAGAATGGCCTGGATAATAAGGTGTTACAAAGTTATTACCACATAAAGTGACACATGTCGGATTTGCAAAAAGTGGCCTGGCAGGAAGGTGAAAACTGGCCCGGGGTAGAAGGGGTTAAGTGAGCAGTAGAACATCCAGCGGTTCCTCACTTAAAGGGGTTCTCGAAGATTAGTAAAATAAAATTGCTAAAAATACCTAAATATTTATTCTAAACGCTTTCCCAAATAGCCTTCATTTATAATGGCTTGCTTTCTCTAGAGGGAAAGCTTCAGGGGTAATAAAATGGCCGCTGCTCTAGTAGACAACACAATAACACAGCAGGATGGGAGTCTTCAAAGCTTCAGTGCAGTTGGCTTAATAGCTTTCTCAGCCCTCCTTACTACTCTTGATGTCATAAATTCAGATGTTACATACTGCTGATAAGATATCAGCTGTGTGTGGTAATGGAGGGAAGTGACAGTACAGAGAGGAGGATGGTGGGGGTTGTGGCTAGTGAGCAGCAGCACATCCCCACAGCAGACTGCCTCATCCGTCCTCTGTACTTTCATATCGCCCCCTTACCACACACAGTTGATATCAGCTATATGTGAACTTTGAAGACTCCCATCCTGCTGTGTTATTGTGTTGTCTACAAGAGCAGCGGCCATTTTATTACCCCTGATGCTTTCCCCCTAGAGAAAGCAAGCCATTATAAATGATGAAGGCTATTTGGGAAACTGTTTAGAATAAAGTAATATTTGGGTATTTTCTGTCATTTTATTGCATTAATTCCCAGAGAACCCCTTTTAATATCCTTTTCTCTTTTTAATCCTATTGTCTCGTACTGCAGTCACATTTGGGAGAAATATGTATAGGTTTCTTGTATATAGGTCTTGGGGAATCCTTTTCCGTTCTTCCTCCTTATGACACATTGAAAAGTTGTGCAGATTCCTAATGTTTGTTTCAGTTCATCATAGTATCCTACATGTTTGCTTGCAGTGAATGGAAACATTCATAGTCGATCAGGGGCAACTTTTCTTAGATCAGTTCTACATCATTCAATGGTTAAATGCACCTTAGATCTTCTCAGAACAAAATCAAAGCTGGTTTATCTAACATCTGTATAATGCGTATGGCCACCATTACCCTGTGTCATTTGTCATCGGCTAAATATCTAGCCCCTTTGTGAATGATGTCTTCCTCTTCTGTAGGTTTACTACTCAATTAAATGGGTTTTCCAGGAAAAGATAATGATGGCTTATCCTCAGGGTAGGTCATCATGATCACATCAGCAGGAGTCCAAGTCCCATCACCCCCGCCGATCAGCTGTTTCAGGGAGCTGCTGTGCTCACCGGAGCTATGGTGAAGGATGCAGGCTCCCGGCAGCTTTCCAAGGACAGCGCCATACATTGTATAGATGCAGTGCTTGTTATTGCAGCTCAGTTCCATTCACTTCAATGGGGCTGAGCTGCAACTAAGCCATGTGACCAATATAAGAATAGGCTGCGGTAGTCAAGGCCTCTTCTAACAGCTGATCACTGGGGGTCCTGAGTGTTGCTACCCCCCCAGATCTGATACTGATGACCTATCTTCTATCTTGAGGATAAGTCATACATTTCTTTTCCTGGATAACCCCTTTAAGAACCCTTTCTTGAGGTCTAAATCTCCTTTCCTCTACATAGATAATGAATATCCCCTGGTCATTTGACTGGAAGGCCTTAAATCTTCCTCTAAATAGTTTTCGTAAGACCAGAGGGGCACTTAGCTGATAGAAGCACTTTCCATGATGTGCTATTCACTATACGGTCATCACTGTAGGTACATCTGGGCGCTTATGTCTCCGTATTATTATGTGGTGTTACTCTTGTATGTCATACAGTGACTTTTATTAGAATGTATCAAACGTTTTTAACCTTCGCTGTATTATCTGTTTCAGGAGCTCCGCAAGTACAAAGAAAATGAAAAAGATACAGAGGTGTTAATGTCTGCACTTTCAGCCATGCAGGATAAAACACAGCACTTAGAAAATAGCCTCAGTGCAGAAACCAGAATCAAGTTGGATTTGTTCTCTGCACTAGGTGATGCAAAAAGACAGCTGGAGATTGTCCAAGGTAACTGGCATATCGCAACCGCTGGGGTTGAAATGTCTGAATTACGGCTTTTTTTGCCGGCAATATTCATGTAGAGTGTGAAATTTTGTGCAGCAATTGTCTACCAGAGAATATTTAAGGTTCTTAGATTTGTGTGTCAGCACTTACATGTCAGCTTCTCCTATTAGAATTGTCCTCTTTTGGATAGTGCCTTTTTGTTTTAACCCTTTGCCTGGCAATCAGTTTGAGAAAGCACAGCAGTGCTAACAGAGGGAGTAATACATTTTCCCTAATGGTGATAAACCAGGGTCTGGCTAGAAGGAAAGGCCTATATTACTCCAACAGATTACCTGACAGATTTTCTGAGCAATCATTGGTCAGATGGCCGTTCACACACACAGATCTTTTCTTATACACACCAACTATTGATCTGATTGGACAGCCAAAGACTTGTAATCAGACATTGGCCACAATGCAAAAGAGGTTGTTTTTTTTTGTTAGTTTTTTTCTGTTTCACTCTGGCCCTCTGTACAGGGAAGTACTGTCTGCTGTTCTACTTCTGTTGGCTGAAAGGGAGACTAACAATATGTTTGTTATATGTCAGGCATGGCCAACCTGCGGCTCTCCAGCTGTCGTAAAACTACAACTCCCACCATGCCCACCCAACAGTAGGCATGCTGGGAGTTGTAGATTTGCAACAGCTGGAGAGCCTCAGGTTGGCCATTCCTGGTGTATTCTGTTTGAGCTTTTCTGATCCATACACCAAACATTTTCACTGGAATGCAGTGTGAACGTAGCCTTATTTAGGCAGCACTTTTTTTTTTTTTAAACATATTGTACACTAAGGATGGATTCACATGTCTGTGGGCCAGCCGTGTAATCTATCCACTTTACTCGAATGTGTGACAGCCCGAATGCAGGTTTAACTGACATGAACTCAGCATCATAGATCAAGGCCTATTTTTTGCAAATTTTAGAACAAATGCACCAGATCTGCCGATCCAATCTGCTTTGATGCTCAGTTCTCTAGCCTCTGAAGGTAGCAGGAAGACTTCCGATTAGAACTTCCCTATTGTGTGGTGAGAAGAAGTTTTAAGGTCGTAAAGGCCCTTTACACGGGCTGAGAATCCGTCAAATAATAGCTACAGAGCTAGAGATGCTCCTTAGCGATTTATCTGACGGTGTAAAGGTGCCGCCGAATACTCGTTCATCAGGTAATCCCATCTTTCAGGCGGTCACCTAAGTTGTTGTTTGCCGGCAGCAGGTTGTGGTGTCTAAATACGCTTTGCTGCCAACAAACAATGATTCTGTATGGGGACGATCATACTGTGGAGAAGATTGCGGCATGTCAATGCAGTGGTCTTTCACTGCTAAATTGTTCAGTGTAAAAGGGCCTTCAAAGCAAAACAATTGTTGTAATGATGCGGCCCTTTTGTCCCCTAATCAGATGGTATAGAAAAGCCAAGAGTAGATACAAAAGAGAACCACGAAATACCCTTTTATACATTTACTATTTTTATAATCCAGCTCAGCCTCATGGTCGTCTTCTCACTGCCAACAGAGGGCTGGTAGGGTGTCATCGAAGTTTGACTTGGCAGTGGTGTCCATATCACTGTATATAGGTCTGTAACAGCCTGTTTTTTGTTTTTTTTTCTCTTCACCCGTGCAGGACAATCTCTTCAGAAAGATCAAGAAATCAAAGACCTCAAACAGAAGATTGCAGAAGTAATGGCTGTGATGCCCAGCATTGCATACACTGCAGGGACAAGTACCCTAAGCCCAGTTTCCCCACACTACTCTTCCAAGTTCGTGGAGACTAGCTCATCTGGGTTGGACCCCAATGCATCAGTTTACCAGCCACTGAAGAAATGAATGCCAGCTGCCATCAGCCCACCCAATCCCCCCTCCCTCCCCCACAAATTTTGTCTGACTGGAGTCAACATGCAAAAGCATCTGTTGCAATTAAAGATGGAATTGTATTACAAGAACTGTATTTGTGTTAACTTAAAATGAAAAAAAAAAAAAAAAAAAAGCTGACGGCACCATGTTGCAATAGGATGAGCGCAGTGTTTTATTTCCATTTGGTCTTTTTTTTAAATAAACCTCACAGAATTTTGCAGTTCATCCTTTAGCAAATCCATCTGTGATTCACTTGAGTTTAACCATTGAATGGCATTTCTTATTGTGCATAATCTGTAATTCATGTCCTATTGGTCATCGATTGAATTTTCAAACAACATAATCTAGGCTTCGAGGAATAGCTCACGAGATGGAGGGCTCGATCGAAAACTGTAGTTAAAATGCAAAGAACCATTGTAACTGACACAAACCTGTTTTAAAGGTTTCTGAGATGAACAGTACATAGTCCCCATTCCCCCTCGGAGACCATCATGAATTGATTTTTATCTGTGCATTCTGCTAAAGAATCAATATACAGTCTAGGGAATACAAAGCAACCATAACTGTGTCTTCATTGCATTTCAGTGGTAAATCCAGACTGCATGATTACTATAGGGATGTCATTGACAAAAGTACTGCCCATTAAGTGTGGTACATTTGAAAACCTCCATGTTTTTGCTCCTATAATTTTTATGTTAAGGGGTTGTCCAGGATTTTGCTATTGATGGACGATCATCCGGGTAGGACGCTCTGTACCCCAGCAGTCAGCTGTCTTGTAGCTTCAGCTCTGGAACCACACAATTCTGTCTACTGTGTATAGTGGACGTAGCTGGTACCTGCAGAACTGCTTCCATTCACTTCACAGTTACCAGCACTGTCCACTGCACAATTGGCATAGCTGTGTAGTTCTGACACCAGAGCTTCAACCGATCACCAGAGGTACACCTTAGATATGTGGGAGAATATGGCCAACTTCTTGCCCATAGCCATCAAGAGTCCACACTTCATTTTCTCTGTGTATAACTGGTGCTGTGGTTGCTATGGACAGCAAGAACACTTTGTCTCAGAAGATTTTGGTACATGAGGACCAGTGAGTATTTTGTTCCCATTGCCTTGCTTGTACGTAACACAAGTGATGTAGTTTCACTTAAAAAACTTAAAGGGATTCTGTCATGACATTTTAGGCCTATAACCTAAACATATGGCCAGGTCCGTCCAAATAGCATGAATCCGAAACTGTACTTATTAAATGTGCCTGTGGCTCCATTGGCACATAAAACAGGTTTTTATAACCTGTCATTCACCTACCTAAGGTGCCCAAGGGGCGACGTCCCCTTGGGCACCTTAGGTAGGTGAATGACAGGTTATAAAAACCTGTTTTATGTGCTAATAGAGCCACAGGCACATTTAAGAAGTACAGTTTCGGATTCATGCTATTTGGACGGACCTGGCCATATGTTTAGGTTATAGGCCTAAAATGTCATGACCGAATCCCTTTAAGTCACTAAAATGTATTTTTGCGGAGCTGATTCTCTAAAAGAAAGCCTGACTGAAAGTATGAGTCCTGGTTCTTACTATGCAATAACTATTCCATGCTGGTCTAAACAGTTTTCAGGGTTCACAGTTGCCATTTTATCTTTATTAAAATACAGTATTGTCCTCTTAGACTATTTAAAACACTATTTCTAGAAATTCTGGATTTTTATCCAGTCAAAAGCCTATGAAACAGTTAGTCATACAAATTAAAAATCAAATTGATCAATTTTAATAAAGGCATCTTTTTTTCCTACGATGTCTATTTTAGTAACTTCTTGCATTCTGGAGCATTTTTTCTTATGACTGTGTTGTGCCATTCCTTTATTATTCGTGCTAGAACCTGTCAGGTAGGTGCAGGTCCCCCCCCCCCTCCCCCCGAAAGTGAAGGAGAGCGCTGTGTGCTCTCCATTCATTTCATTTCTATTTTCAGAAGTCCCATAAAATAGAATGGAGGGCACACTGGGCAAGCGTGGCCACCGCTCCATTCATTTCTATAAGACTGCCAGAGATGGCTGAGCTAGTGCTTGGCTATTTTCGATGGTCCCATAGAAATGAGTGAAGGGCTGCGGATGCTCTGTTCTCACTCTGGGGGTCCCTATCCACATCCTAGCAATATACAACAAATGTCAAAGGTTAGACACCCCCTTTTAAGGTCCAAAGGGGTTTAATAGTAACATTGGCAGCACTATTTGAATAGTGACTACGCAAAAACATACCTCTAACTGGTAAACCCCTCTGGACCTTAATTGCAAACTGCTAGCAATTTCTTCTTAACTTTTTGCATGAATAATAAATGAATGACCCATCATGGAGTCGTAAGAATAGATGCTCCAGAATTGGTATTACATGGGGAATGCAAGTAGTTACCAAAACAGACATCTCAGGAGAGGGGACTGGTCATCTTTAGGTGATCCTGTACATGCAGTTCTACCTGTGAGGAGCATGTGTACTGAGCAGATCTGTAGTTTTGTAGGACAAGATTTAGTCTAATTTGTATTTTATTTAAATCCCTGCTCTTTGGGCCTAGGAGTCCAGTGGGTGGTCCAGTGGTGATTCCAGCTATCTTTGTATGCATACTTGTGATTAACAGCCTTTCCTGTATAGGACCGCCCGCTGGACTCCTCAGCCCAGAATAAGCAGAGGTTTAAATTAATGAAATAAGTTATACTGCATCTTTTCCCACAAAACTATGTGTAGCTAATCATGGTCTAAAACAGGCATGCTCAACCTGCGGCCCTCCAGCTGTTGCAAAACTACAACTCTCAGCATGCCCAAACAGCCTGCAGCTATCAGCCTACAGCAGGGCATTGTGGGAGTTGTAGTTTTACAACAGCTGGAGGGCCGCAGGTTGAGCATGCCTGGTCTAAAACAATTGTACTGCATTTTCAATTTGACAGTTCATGGTATTACTTAGTGCTTGCATATGGTTTGTCTCCCCTGCCCCTAGCAGCATTTTCTTTTCTGTAATTACCGTTTGGGTATCGTGACCCAAAGTTGTCAAAAAGGGAATATTACTTTCAATATATTACATGCTGGTCATGAAATTATCCAACTCCCTATAAGCACTGCGTTTCTTGACAGTTTTGTTTTTTGCTACCTTGCAGTTTATTTGAAAATCCAGCATGCCCCGGGTGTAGCTTTTTTCAAACTTTTTCCCAATAGTCTTTTCTATAGAGAAAAAGGCCGAAACAAAGTGTGACTAATACCACCCCAAACATGCTTGTAAAAAAACTTTCTTAAATGTCCAAGTTTTAAGTAGTTGCAACTAGAGGTGTATATAGGAATTTTATTTTACTGAACAAGACCATAAGAAGCTGAAAAATAATCTATTCCAGTTTCCATTGTCTTTTATATAGTTAATACAGCTCCATAATACAAAGCGGCATGGGTCATGAAATGTGTTTTTGCCAAAAAGTGAGAAGTTTGTCTTTTTTTGTTTGTTTGTTTTTTTATTGACCATTACATTTCACAGTGACTGCACACATAGAAAAGGCAGAGCATTTGACCCTGGTGGCTCTCGTGGGCACTGACGCAGAAAGTTCATAAGTCCATTTTGGTAATTGTTGAGGGACAAATTGCAAAAAAAATATTTACCTGCACTTTATCCACACTCAAATATGCTTATTAACATGAAAACAAGGTGAAAATTTTCTTTATACCTGCCATGGACCAAAAACCTAACTACTGTTGGCTTAGTCTTGGTGTGAAGGGGAACGAGATGGTGATGTTCTTGTCAAGTAGACCTGTGAAGTAGTTTTTGGTGTTTCTAGTGGAATGGGTCTCGTTCAGTGCCTTGAGAATAGACTGTTATGGTACAAAATGATTAGGTTCTGGGATTT
Organism: Bufo bufo; assembly: GCF_905171765.1. Lineage (NCBI taxonomy): Eukaryota > Metazoa > Chordata > Amphibia > Anura > Bufonidae > Bufo > Bufo bufo. Next base: position 351,331,643 of record NC_053391.1, on the reverse strand, counting down.
ATTTTTCTTCCTTATTCTGAATACTAACATGCCATAGACCCCATGCTATAGATGAGGTGCTCACCATTGCAAACATAGTGGCTAGGTTTTAGCCCATGCAATAAAATCCTTTGTGTTTTTAAGGCATGTTCATCCATCCACCACAATCCTATAGAAGGAAACGTGCCCTAGAAAAAATTCTAAAATTATGGAAATTTTTTCAGTCTAGAACCTAAATTATGCATACAATAAAATATATGGATCGGATTTTTGTCCTCTGTATATTGTGCAGATATTAGTGTCACAAAGCTGTATAGTTGACAAGGAGGGAAGATTTCATATCAACCATTTAAGTGCCAAGATTTTTTTTATTTGTGAAGAGACTTTTATGTGACATAGTAGTCCAGTAATTTGGTTAAGTGTGATAAAGTTCAAAAAATGTAATCCCTTTCTCCAATTACTAGTTTGAATGACAGTATATCTGATTCTGCTTGGCCTTCTGTATGGACACTGGGGTCCTCATTTCAGAATAAAGTAGAATAAGCAAATCCACATGATAGTATTAATTCCGTAATTTAATTCTCTTCTAGTTTTAGCAGGATGTGTATGTTGCAATGATTTTGCATTTTAAACCATCTTGTATTGCTGTTCAACATTGAAGTGTTACACGGATATGTCTCATAGTTTTCTCCAGCTTTGTGCAGAACATGGAAACTCATTCACTGACTTTTGTGTTGAAAGTTCCTCTACCATTTGCTGCCTTTATGGCGATTTTTGTTAATTACTTGGTCTTGGCTGCAATTCAGCTTTTTTCTGTGGGGTTTACAAATGAATAAACATTTTCTTGCAGATACAATGAATTTTGTGATTTTATTACACACCAGTTTAGACCAATTTTGTGTTTTAAATAATTGTTGACCTGCAAACCCAAGGCTTCTTTTACACAGCCTTATGTATTTTGGCTTGCAAGCAACCGAATTGTGCACAGTATTGTGGCTTGTCAGTGAAGTTTTGTTCCATTTATTCAGTGTTTCTCTGAAATCTATGCTTTTGGAGGAGACCATTATACGAAATTTAGGGCATCTGATGGAACATGTTACATAGATTAATTCATACTGGATTACAGGCATATAAGCATTTGCATAGTCCTATGGACGAACATTGGCTATATATTAAGGAGTAAAATGAAACTGTAAACAGACTCTAAATATGCGAGTGTACAAGAGGTCTAAACAATAGTCTTGTATGTAATGCAGCTCCTGTGGGCCTGTTGAATGGATTTGGCTGGGGACTATTCCTCAAGGTGAACCCCTTGTTTTCAGCATTTCACTAATGTACGTGGGATCTGTATTTCACTGCAGGGGCCTCCAAAATGCTACCTCGAGAAGTAGTCTCTGTTTAGAGGCTGCTGACCCAGGAATGTCGAGACGCTTGTGCATGGCACCAAGGGGACAGGCAGAAGTGTCTAGGGATATGCCAAGTTTCGGGAAATGCAGAGTTTGTGCAATACAGTAGTCGGGTAATAAGTCGGGGCAGGCAGCAGAGGGTCTATACAATAGCACACCTTCACAGGAGTAGGCAAGCTAGGGACCTATAGTTCAGGCACCTTCCCATAGGGAAAGTCACCCAGTGTACCCCAGGGAACACTGCCATTGGATTAGCCCCTGTGCTTTCTGGCTCTAAGAGTGCATGCCCCCTAATGTAGCGGGTGAGTACAGTGGCCATTCCCACCGGGAGAAGGAGATGCAGACTGCCAAGCGCTCTCTTCAGAACCAAATCCATTCCAGTCCAGCAAATAGAAAGCTTTCTTCCTAACCTTCTTGACCTCCAAGCAGGATGCTTTTTGCCTAGAACTCCTCTTCAGGACCAACTGGAGTTTGAGCAGTGACTGGAGTAGCTGTTGAGCACAAGCATTGTAAGGTGTGAGAAAAAAGGAATTGGGAATATGCATAGAAGGTGTACAGAGTAACTTATAGCTAAAGGATTGGTCTGTTTCACAATCTCAAAAACTGAGGAGCAAACTTGTAGGAAGCAACTCTCAAGGAGAATAGCCAGCAGCTGGTAACTCAGAGGAAGTTGGAACAGGAAGTGTAATCCTCAAATGTTGCCCATGCACAATTTAGAATGAGTGGTTATAAGGTAATTTGGCCCATGAAACCAAAGGTACCCAGTTATCCTGGCAGAAAGAGATGCATCGACGCAGCTAATTCTCCAATACTTGGTAAATGTCTTCTACCTGCCCATTGGATTGAAGGTGATAGGCTGATGAGAAATCCAACATGACATTCACCAATCTACAAAGGGACTCCCAGAAACTTAAGGCAAACTATGCAGAAGGAAAATATGCTTGATAATAGGTTGGCAAGTTGAACATCAGCAGCGAGAAAATGAGCCATTGTCACAGTGTGGTTCACTGTGACAGTTGTGACCGTGTAGGCTGGCTGCATGCCCTCTCGCATACTGGCTGCAGGCCGTCTCCTGCATATGCTGGTTGCTTGGGGCTGCGTGCTGGCTGCGGTGTCTTGTGTGAACTGTTGCCTGTGAATGTGTGTACTCCCCGTGTCTGAATCTGTGCAGTTCTTGTCACTGTTGCCGTGTAGACTGACTGCAGGCTCTCTCTCATACTGGCTGCAGGCTGACACCTGTGTATGCTGGTTGCTTGGGGCTGCGTGCTGGCTGCAGTTTTGTATGTGAACTGTGGCCTGTGTTTGTGTCTTCGATGTCCATATCTCTTTTGTTCCTGTCATCGGTACCGTGCAGGCTGGCTGCATGCGCTTTGTGTACTGGCTGTGGGTGTTCCCATGTATTCTGGTTCTGTGATGCGTGTTGGCTGCAGCCTTGTGTGTGAACATGGCCTGAGTATGGATGCATTTCTGTTAGTATCACAGTGCGGTTCTGTCACTCTCTCTCGTGTAGACTGGCTGCCTGTAACCTCGTACTGGCTACAGTTACCCTGTGTATGCTGGTTACCGTTTTGGGCGTGCTGGCTGCAGCATTCTGTGTCTAGTGTGAGCTGTAACT